>NC_088875.1:41750939-42034823 GCF_032884065.1 Artemia franciscana
CTTCTTCTTTGTCTTTCCCTCGCGGTTTCCCCTTTCTATTGCTTTCTATTTCTCTTTGTCGTTTGCAACAAAACATTTATTCGAGCAAAATAACTGAATTTGAGAAATTGTTAACTGCATCACTATCGCTGAGCATACATAAATGAAAGTAAAAAATCACGTCAACTAAAAATAATATGTATTGCCATGGATGAATAAATCAGTCTTATAAGGATCAGAATCGAACGATTAATCAAACATAAAACGAAAAGAAATTACCACAACGAAAAGCTGGGCCGTCGTCACCTGAACCTTCTATAGACCAGAGCGTCATTTGCGTCTTATTGAAAATGATTTGTATTTCGAGCTGTTTTTTTTTTACTTTTGTATATATACGACAACGACTATTATCACAAGGCTGCTTAAGGTTTGCAATAAGAGTTAACCTCACCCCCTCACAACCTAAATTGCGACAAAGACCACACTGCCTTTCCATATCAAACAAACACAAATTAAAAACAACAGGGAAGTTTCCTTAAGACACTGGAATTCAATTCAGTGAATATTTCAGCCCTATGTCCAAGGGCCATCTTGAGCACAACAACATATATATATATATATATATATATATATATATATATATATATATATATATATATATATATATATATATATATATATATATATATATATATATATATATATATATATATATATATATATATATATATATATATATATCTATAAAAATAAGTTGTTTGTCTGTCTGTGGACTGACGTCATTATAAGGATTGAGCTGTATGTCGTCATGATGTTAGTCATCATATACCAATTCAAAAAACGAATGTATTCAAGCCGAAGTAGCTGAGTTGGTAAAGCGTTATGTTCCAGGTTCTAGGTCCGAGAGGTTCCAGATTCGAACCTTGGCCTTAGCATTAATACAAAAGAAGAAAAAACTACAAAACAAAACTAAAGAGAAAATACTAAAAAAACTAAAAAAGCTAAAAAAAATAAAAAACTAAAAAAAACTAAAAAAAGGTTTAAAAAACTAAAAAAGAAAAAAACTTAAAAAAACTAAAAAGAAAAAAAGCTAAAAATTAATAAAAAAAAAACTAAAAAAACTAAAAACTGAAAAAGAAAAAAAAAACTAAAAAAAAAGAAAAAAAACTAAGAAAAATGGAAAAATAAAGGAGAAAAAGAAAATTGAATACCGGGACACAGGGAATATAAGTGACGACCGGGACACTCAAAGAGAATACTGGGACACAAATAACGACCGGGACATATAAATGACGACCGGGGACACTCAAAGATAATTACAGACCGGGGACACCACGACACAAATGACGACCGGGACACAGGGAATATAAATGACAACCGGGACGCTCAAAGAGAAATTACAGACTGGGACACAAATGACGACCGGGACACTCAAAGAGAAATTACAGACTGGGACACAAAAGACGACCGGGATACCGGGAATATAAATGACGACCGGGACACAGGGACACACCATTAGAATAATGAGGTATAGATCTGAATACGGATTGTTTTTTCCCATGGACAATTATATGTTGCATGTTCAAGAGTCAGTAAACCTGACAATCTATTTATATGCACAGACAATGGGACAGCGAAGAATGTTGTATATTCGCATGTTTTACGTAGTTAAAAACACATATATATATATATATATATATATATATATATATATATATATATATATATATATATATATATATTATATATATATATATATATATCTATTCACAGGTGGGACACAGGGACACAACTACAATGGCGCTTAACTAATATGGCGCGTAACCACTTACGCGCTTATAGCTAGTATATATATATATATATATATATATATATATATATATATATATATAATATATATATATATATATATATATATAGATATATAAGTTGTCTGTGTGTCTGTTTGTCGAGTGACGTCATGTTTATCGACGGACGAAATTACAGACCGGGAAATCGGGACACAAATGACGACCGGGACACCGAGACATCTATATATATATAAAATAAGTTGTGTGTGTGTCTGTCGAGTGACGTCATGTTTGTGTGTAGGGAATATAAATGACGACCGGGACACTCAAATAGAAAGCGACCGGGACACAAGGAATGTTCGATTAGCAATCACCATCAACAAAGGGACCGGACACAAATGACGACAGGGACACAGGGAATATAAATGATGACCAGGATACTCAAAGAGAAATTACAGACCGGGCCACCGGAACACAAATGACGACCGGGACAAAAATGACGACCGGGACACAGGGAATATAAAGGACGACTGCGACATTCAAAGAGAAATTACAGACTGGACATCGGGACACAAATGACGACCGGGACACAGGGAAACAACAACAACGGGAACGCCGGGGGGCACAGGGGGATACATAAATGACGGCGGGGGACAGAGGGAATGTTCGGTTAGCAATCACCATCAACAAAGCTCAAGGGCAATCATTAGAATAATGAGGTATAGATCTGAATACAGACTGTTTTTCCAATGGACAATTATATGTTGCATGTTCAAGAGTCGGTAAACCTGACAATCTATTTATATGCACAGACAATGGGACAGCCAAGAATGTTGTATATTCGCAAGTTTTACGTAGTTAAAAAACACATATATATATATATATATATATATATATATATATATATATATATATATATATATATATTATATATATATATATATATATATATATATATACTAGCTGTTGGGGTGGCGCTTCGCGCCACCCCAACACCTAGTTGGTGGGGGCGCTTCGCGCCCCCCCCAAGCCCCCCCGCGCGCGTAAGTCGTTACGCGCCATAATAGTTACGCGCCATTGTAGTTGTGTCCCTATGTCCCACCTGTGAATATAGATAGATATATATATATGGTTTTAACTACGTAAAACTTGCGAATATACAACATTCTTTGCTGTCCCATTGTCTTTGCATATAAATAGATTGTCAGGTTTACCGACTCTTGAACATGCAACATATAATGGTCCATGGGAAAACAATCTGTATTCAGATCTATACCTCATGATTCTAATGATTGCCCTTGAGCTTTGTTGATGGTGATTGCTAATCGACCATTCCCTGTCCCGGTGTCCCGGTCGTCATTTACATCCCCCTGTTTCCCCCGGTGTCCCCGTTGTAGTTGTGTCCCTGTGTCCCGGTCGTCATTTATATTCCCTGTGTCCCGGGTCCCGGTCGTCATTTGTATCCCGGTGTCCCGGTCTGTATATACATTCGTTTTTTAGTTTTGTTTTTCTCCTTTATTTTTTTCCTTTTTTTTTCTTTTTTAGCTTATTTAGATTTTTAGATTTTTTAGTTTTTTTATTAGTTTTTAGTTTTTTTTTCTTTTTAGTTTTTTTGTCCCGGTCGTCATTTATATCCCCCTGTTTCCCCCGGGTCGTCATTTATACTCCCTGTGTCCCGGTGCTTTGTTGATTGCTAATCGAACATTCCTTTTGTCCTGGTCGCTTTCTCTTTGAGTGTCGTCATTTATTTTTTTCTTTTTTAGTTCTTTTAGTTTTTACCTTTTTTAGTTTTTTTTAGTTTTTAGTTTTTTTAGTTTTTTTACCTTTTTTTAGTTTTTTTAGTTTTTTTTAGTTTTTTAGCTTTTTTATTTTTTTTATTAGTTTTTAGTTTTTTTGTAGTTTTTGCCTTTTTTTTAGTTTTTTAGTTTTTTAGCTTTTTTATTAGTTTTTAGTTTTTTTTGTAGTTTTTGCCTTTTTTAGTTTTTTTAGTTTTTTAGCTTTTTTATTTTTTTTATTAGTTTTTAGTTTTTTTTGTAGTTTTTGCCTTTTTTTTCTCTTTGAGTGTCGTCATTTATTAGTTTTTTCCTTTTTTTTTTTAGTTTTTTATTGGTTTTTACCTTTATTTTAGCTTATTTTTCAGTTTTTTCCTTTTTTTTAGTTTTTTTTATTTTTTATTTTTTTTAGTTTTTTACCTTTTTTTAGTTTTTTTAGTTTTTAGCTTTTTTACTTTTTTTATTAGTTTTTAGTTTTTTTTGTAGTTTTTGCCTTTTTTTTAGTTTTTTCAGTTTTTTTTTTAGTTTTTTATTGGTTTTTACCTTTATAGTTTTTTTAGTTTTTTAGCTTTTTTATTTTTTTTATTAGTTTTTAGTTTTTTTTGTAGTTTTTGCCTTTTTTTTAGTTTTTTCAGTTTTGACGTCACCTGATCCAGTTTTTCAGGTGACGTCACCTGACACATCCATCCATCCATCCACAGACAACTTATTTTTATATATATAGATATATATATATATAAAAAAGGTGTCTGTGTGTCTGTTTGTCGAGTGACGTCATGTTTGTGCGTCGACTGACGTCATGTTTGTCGACTGACGAAATTACAGACCGGGAAATCGGGACACAAATGACGACCGGGACACCGAGACATCTATATATATAAAAATAAGTTGTCTGTGTGTCTGTCGAGTGACGTCATGTTTGTGTGTAGGGAATATAAATGACGACCGGGACGCTCAAAGAGAAAGCGACCGGGAAACAAGGAATGTTCGATTAGCAATCACCATCAAAAAAGCACCGGGACACAAATGACGACCGGGACACAGGGAATATAAATGAAGACCAGGATACTCTAAGAGAAAATACAGACCGGGACACCGGAACACAAATGACAACCGGGACAAAAATGACGAAGGGGACACCGGGACACAGGGAATATAAATGACGACTGCGACAATCAAAGAGAAATTACAGACTGGGACATCGGGACACAAATGTCTACGGGGCACAGGGGGATAAATAAATGACGACGGAGACACAGGGAATGTTCGATTAGCAGTCACCATCAACAAAGCTCAAGGGCAATCATTAGAATAATGAGGTATAGATCTGAATACAGATTGTTATATATATATATATATATATATATATATATATATATATATATATATATATATATATATATATATATATATATATATATATATATATATATATATATATATATATATATATATATACTAGCTGTTGGGGTGGCGCTTCGCGCCACCCCAACACCTAGTTTATGGGGCGCTTCGCGCCCCCCAAGCCCCCCCGCGCGCGTAAGTCGTTACACGCCATATTAGTTACGCGCCATTGTAGTTGTGTCCCTGTGTCCCACCTGTGAATATAGATAGATTTATATATGTGTTTCAAACTACGTAAAAATTGCGAATATACAACATTTTTGGCTTTCCCACTACTGGGAGCTTTCCGTTTCCAATTGCCAGCAATTGATCTGAAAATGTTTGACCAGAGTCATCGTTTTGCAATCGGACACGCATATTTGTAGTTAATTTTAATATTTTTACGTGTGCCCATAAATTAGAATTTTTCAGGCAAGCATTCATTTCGTCTGCAGGAGTTAAACTACGTAAAAATTGCGAATATACAACATTCTTGGCTTTCCCATTGTCTGTGCATATACAAAGCCGTATGTACTAATAATGACGTCATATGCAAACGCTCTTTTTACAAACAAACAAACATGCATACACACAACTCGTTTTTATATAGATAGATAGATAGATAGATACAATACAAATTAACTGCGTAAAACTTGCGAATATACAACATTCTTCGCTGTCCAATTGTCGCTGCATATAAATAGATTGTCAGGTTTACCGACCCTCGAACATGCAACGTACAATTGTCCATGGGAAAAACAATCAGTATTAAGATCTATACCACATTTTTCTAATGATTGACCTTGAGCTTTGTTAATGGTGATTGCAAATGCTAATCGAATTGGAATTGCAATCTTTTAAATTGAAAAGGCAGATCCGTTGGAATCATGGGAATGCGAGGAATGGGTTGATATTTCTTAAAAGTATTATTGGTACGCCTATTTTTAGTTGTAGCACGTGTGGTGGAAACCCTGAAAGATCTATGGAATTTAAAAATTCAGATGGATAATTAACCACTTCATTTGGTTCCAAAACTGTGTCGACTGACTTGTAAAGGACTGCCTGGTCTCGAATCTTGGTCAAAACAATATTGTTGATTTCATGGACGTCTATATTTTTGGGTGCGAGAATCCTCTTTCACTTAACCATTTATTATTTTTATATTTTTTTAGAATATTCGGAAATACTTTTTCAATCAATTCATTTTTGGACGTCACTAAATTACAGAAATCAGCAGGTAGTTGTATACGTCCTGAAATTGAGTCTATCGTATCATAAATGTCTTTTTGTTCCGACGTTAACTTGGAAATGTTATTTTGTACATATGACAACAGATCACTCGTACTGTAACTTTGTTCACGATCCAATTCTACACATGTCGAAACAGCAGCGATACGGTTAGGTGAAGGCATTCCCAAATCCTGAAGAGGTTTGTTTGCCATACGTACGCACAAATCTTCTGTAATAACTAAAGTGTAGTTATAAATTTCTGATGTAAAATCAAAAGTCATATCTGACGTCTCTAACTGTTTTCAATGGAGTATATCTTCGGATATTTTTGACTTATATTTTTCCCATAACTCTGTAGGAGCTGATGGAGAGCAAGTTGTTAAAATGATGCCAAACAATGCACGAATTTGACTTGGGGTTGACGTTTCGCACGCGTCATTGATGCAGTTATCCCAGTGTTGGTCATTCTCCAATAAATTCAGAGCTTGGCATGCACTACGGTAAGTGTCATGTATAGTACCGTTTACAGTTCTCAAATACTCAAAGGATGTCGGACTGGGTACATTCACCAAAAGCAGGCGTAGAAAGAAGCATTCATGTTGATTGGGGTGAACGGTGTAGAGTCTTCCTATCGTGGTATCTTTGAAGATGGTAGGTTGGCCGTCGACTGACTTACCCTGTTTTCGACGTTCAAATACTTTATTTTTAGTATTCCACGTGTAATACGAAGGCACTTCAGTATACAGCAGTTTTTTTGCAAAAGAATCATTTTTGCAAAGCGAAAAAAAGCTGTTAATTTTGTATCCGGTGGATTCAGGGCTCTTTGTTGCACGTTGGTTTCCGAGAAATAAACACGTTGACCATTCTGTAAATGTACCGCTAAGTGAACAACAGCTGGACTACGTTCATGTATCGGAAATGAAAGAATTCGCCAAACAGCTTCATTACTGCTTATATGTCTTCCAGCCTGATATTGTACGATTTCGTCGAAATCTTTGATTTCGGGCTGCAAGCCAAAAACTGCCATGTCACTGCCTTTGTTGACGTATTTACATATGTATTTGATTGCCTTTACGGAGTTACAGTATTCAACGTTTATGTGTGCATTAAATGTTTTTGATAATAATGGGGAATATGGAACAACCCACTGGTTATCTACTTCGATGGTGGTACCGTTGCCATTGTAGGTTCTTCAGTCATTTTACAATTAGAAATTTCTCTTTCAACGGTCTTCTTACAATTAAAAATTTGTCTTTGAACGATATTCTTAAATACCTGTATCCTGGTCGTCATTTATATTCCCTGTGTCCCGGTCGTCATTTGTGTCCCGGTATCCCAGTCTGTAATTTCTCTTTGAGTGTCCCGGTCGTTATTTATATTCCTCTGTCCCGGTCGTCATTTGTGTCCCGGTCTGTAATTTCTCTTTTTAAGAATAGTGTTTTTTCTTTTTAGTTTTTTTTTTAGTTTTTTACCTTTTTTCTTTTTTCAGTTTTCTTTTTCTTCTTTATTTTTCAGCTTCACTATGAAATACATATCGCCGAACCTTTGTTTTTTTTAACTAAAATCTGGTAGGCATTGATGACCTTATCCAAGTCAAAATCCCAAACCCAATCATCATCGCTATCATTTTCAGTTTTGATATGTTTTGACTCTCGCTGTCCAGGTGGATCTTCATCTAACTGCGCGGTTTTGCGTTCTTTAGCCTCAAGCCTGTTTCCTTGCTGTTCTTTTGATTCCTCGGCACGCTTTCTTTTCTGACTTTCTCTATCAGCAGCAAGTTTTTTGGCATAGACTCTTTGAGCATCTTCATCGGCTTTTGCCATTGTAAGTTCATCAGTCATTGTAAACTTAAACATTAATAGATTTCTACGTGAACATATGTCTTAAATATCTTGAATGACGTCACCGTCAAAGCAAAAATGACGACAACTAATTTCATGACGTCAGTCAACACAGAAACATGACGTCACCTGATCCACAGACAGACAACTTATTTTTATATATATAGAAGATATCTTCTATATCTATAAAAATAAGTTGTCTGTCTGTCTGTCTGTGGATCAGGTGACGCCATGTTTCTGTGTTGACTGACGTCATGTTTTCGACTGACGAAATTACAGACCGGGACATCGGGACACAAATGACGACCGGGACACCGGCACATAGGGAATATAAATGACGCGGGACACTCAAAGAGAAAGCGACCGGGACACAAGGAATGTTCGATTAGCAATCACCATCAACAAAGCACCGGGACACAAATGACGACCGGGACACAGGGAGTATAAATGACGACCAGGACATAAGTAAAAAAAGCTAAAAAAAAACTAAAAAAAAGTAAAAACTACAAAAAAACTAAAAAGAAAAAAAAACTAAAAACTAATAAAAAAACTAAAAAAACTAAAAAAGAAAAAAAATAAAAAAAGGGAAAAAAATGAAAAATAAAGGAGAAAAACAAAACTAAAAAAAATAAAAAAAATAAAAAGAAAAAAGAAAAAAAAAACTAAAAAAAAAGTAAAAACCAAAAAAAAATAAAAAGAAAACAGGGGAAATGACGACCGGGACACAGGGAATATAAATGACGACCGGGACACAGGGACACAACTACAACGGGGACGCCGGGGGGCACAGGGGGATATATAAATGACGACGGGGACACAGGGAATGTTCGATTAGCAATCACCATCAACAAAGCTTAAAGGCAATCATTAGAATCATGAGGTATAACTAAAAAAACTAAAAAAAAGGTAAAAAATTAAAACCTAAAAAAAAGACCAATTCAAAAACGAATGTATATACATGGACCATTATATGTTGCATGTTCAAGAGTCGGTAAACCTGACAATCTATTTATATGCACAGACAATTGGACAGCAAAGAATGTTGTATATTCGCAAGTTTTACGTAGTTAAAAACATATATATATATATATATATATATATATATATATATATATATATATATATATATATATATATATATATATATATATATATATATATATATATATATATATATACTAGCTGTTGGGGTGGCGTTTCGCGCCACCCCAACACCTAGTTGGTGGGGCGCTTCGCGCCCCCCCAAGCCCCCCCCGCGCGCGTAAGTCGTTACGCGCCATATTAGTTACGCGCCATGTATTCAGATCTATACCTCATTATTCTAATGATGTGTCCCTGTGTCCCGGTCGTCATTTATATTCCCTGTGTCCCGGTCGTCATTTGTGTCCCGGTGTCCCAGTTTGTAATTTCTCTTTGAGTGTCCCGGTCGTCATTTATATTCCCTGTGTCCCGGTGTCCCGGTCGTCATTTGTGTCCCGGTGTCCCGGTCTGTAATTTCTATTTGAACAATCCCTGTGTCCCGGTCGTCATTTATATATCCCGCCTGTGCCCCCGGCGTCCCCGTTGTAGTTGTGTCCCTGTGTCCCGGTCGTCATTTATATTCCCTGTGTCCCGGTCGTGATTTGTGTCCGGGTGTCCCAGTCTGTAATTTCTCTTTGAGGTTCCCGGTCGTCACTTATATTCCCTCTGTCTCGGTCTAATGACGTCACCGTCAAAGAAAAAATGACGACAACTAATTTCATGACGTCAGTCAACACAGAAACATGACGTCACCTGATCCACAGACAGAGAGACAGACAACTTATTTTTATATATATAGAGAAGATAGATAGATAGATAGATATATATATCTTCTATCTATATAAAAATAAGCTGTCTGTCTGTGGATCAGGTGACGTCATGTTTCTGTGTCGGCTGACGTCATGAAATTAGTTGTCAGGTGACGTCATGTTCCTGTGTCGGCTGACGTCATGAAATTAGTTGTCGTCATTTTTGCTTTGACGGTGACGTCATTCAAGTTATATAAGACATATGTTCACGTAGAAATCTATTAATGTTTAAGTTTACAATGACTGATGAAGATGCTCAAAGAGTCTATGCCAAAAAACTTGCTGCTGATAGTTCCTCGGCACGCTTTCTTTTCTGACTTTCTCTATCAGCAGCAAGTTTTTTGGCATAGACTCTTTGAGCATCTTCATCAGTCATTGTAAACTTAAACATTAATAGATTTCTACGTGAACATATGTCTTATATAACTTGAATGACGTCACCGTCAAAGCAAAAATGACGGCAACTAATTTCATGACTTAATTTCAGAACCTAATTTCTGTGTTGACTGACGTCATGAAATTAGTTGTCGTCATTTTTGTTATGACGATGCTTAGTATATTGTAAAACACATTAATTTGGTTGATAATATACCATTTAAAACACCAAAATGAACATGCTGGAGTAGTCACTCGGTGAGAGAGGGTGTCAGAACGGAGAATGAAGGTCCCAGGTTCAAATCCTGGTTAGGCTAAAAAAGGTAAAAATCTAAAAACTAAAAAAAAACTGAAAAAACTAAAAAAGGCAAAAACTACAAAAAAAACTAAAAACTAATAAAAAAAAATTAAGAATAAAAATAAAAAAAATAAAAAAGATAAAAACTAAAAAAAAAAGTAAAAAGAAAAAACGAAAAAAACTAAAAAAGCTAAAAAAAGGTAAAAACCAATAAAAAACTGAAAAGAAAAAAAGGAATAAAACTAAAAAAATTTTCATCTAAAAAACTAAAAAAGGTAAAAACTAAAAGAACTAAAAAGAAAAAAAACTAAAAAAAGGAAAAAAACTGAAAAATAAAGGAGAAAAAGAAAACTAAAAAAATATAAATAAAAATAAAAAAACTAAAAAGATAAAAACTTCAAAAAAAACTAAAAAGAAAAAAGAAAAAAACTAAAAAACCTAAAAAAAAGGTCAAAACCAATAAAAAAAAGCTAAAAGGGAAAAAATTAAAAATTTATTTCATCATATACCAATTCAAAAACGAATGTATACCGGGATGACGACCGGGACACAGGGAATATAAATGACACAACTACAACGGGGACGCCGGGGGGCACAGGGGGATATAAATGACGACCGGGACACAAGGAATATAAATGACGCCTGGGACATTCAAAGAGAAATCAGAGACTGGGACACCGGGACACAGGGAATATAAATGACGACCGGGACACAGGGACATAACTACAAAGGGGACGCCGGGGTGCACAGGGGGATATATAAATGACGATGGCGACTCAGGGAATGGTCGATTAGCAATCACCATCAACAAAGCTCAAGGGCAATCATTAGAATCATGAGGTATAGATCTGAATACGGATTGTTTTCCCATTGACCATTATATGTTGCATGTTCAAGAGTCGGTAAACCTGACAATCTATTTATATGCACAGACAATGGGATAGCAAAGAATGTTGTATATTCGCAAGTTTTACGTAGTTAAAAACATATATATATATATATATATATACTAGCTGTTGGGGTGGCGCTTCGCGCCACCCCAACACCTAGTTGGTGGGGGTGCTTCGCGCCCCCCCAAGCCCCCCCGCGCGCGTAAGTCGTTACGCGCCATATTAGTTACGCGCCATTGTAGTTGTGTCCCTATGTCCCACCTGTGAATATAGATAGATATATATATATATATATATATATATATATATATATATATATATATATATATATATATATATATATATATATATATATATATATATGTTTTTAACTACGTAAAACTTGCGAATATACAATATTCTTTGCTGTCCCATTGTCTGTGCATATAAATAGATTGTCAGGTTTACCGACTCTTGAACATGCAACATATAATGGTCCATGGGAAAACAATCCGTATTCAGATCTATACCTCATGATTCTAATGATTGCCCTTGAGCTTTGTTGATGGTGATTGCTAATCGACCATTCCCTGAGTCGCCATCGTCATTTATATATCCCCCTGTGCACCCCGGCGTCCCCTTTGTAGTTATGTCCCTGTGTCCCGGTCGTCATTTATATTCCCTGTGTCCCGGTCGTCATTTGTGTCCCGGTGTTCCAGTCTGTGATTTCTCTTTGAGTGTCCCGGGCGTCATTTATATTCCTTGTGTCCCGGTGTCCCGGTCGTCATTTATATCCCCCTGTGCCCCCCGGCGTCCCCATTGTAGTTGTGTTCCTGTGTCCCGGTCGTCATTTATATTCCCTGTATCCCGGTCGTCATTTGTATCCCGGTGTCCCGGTCTGTATATACATTCGTTTTTTAGTTTTGTTTTTCTCCTTTATTTTTTTCCTTTTTTCTTTTTTTTCTTTTTTAGTTTATTTAGATTTTTAGATTTTTTAGTTTTTTATTAGTTTTTAGTTTTTTTGTAGTTTTTACCATTTTTTTAGTTTTTTTTTTACTTATGTCCTGGTCGTCATTTATACTCCCTGTGTCCCGGTCGTCATTTGTGTCTCGGTGCTTTGTTGATTGCTAATTTATATTATATTTATATTTATATTTTTTATATTTATTAATATTTTTTTAGTTTTCTTTTTCTCTTATTTTTCAGTTTTTTCCTTTTTTTTAGTTTTTTCTTTTTTAGTTTTTAGTTTTTTTTTGTTTTTTACCTTTTTTTAGTTTTTTTAGTTTTTTTTAGTTTTTTAGCTTTTTTAGTTTTTTTATTAGTTTTTAGTTTTTTTTTAGTTTTTGCCTTTTTTTAGTTTTTTCAGTTTTTTTTAGTTTTTAGTTTTTTACCTTTTTTTAGTTTTTTTTAGTTTTTTAGCTTTTTTAGTTTTTTTTCTTTTTAGTTTTTTTTTGTAGTTTTTACCTTTTTTAGTTTTTTTTCTTCTTTTGTATTAGTGTGAAATAATTCAGACGTCATATGCGGACAAACACGACGTCACTCGACAGACAGACAGACAGACATAACCCACAAACAACTTATTTTTATATATATTTATTCATATTTTTTTAGTTTTCTTTTTCTCTTTTATTTTTCAGTTTTTTCCTTTTTTTTAGTTTTTTTCTTTTTTAGTTTTTAGTTTTTTTTAGTTTTTTACCTTTTTTTAGTTTTTTTTAGTTTTTTTAGTTGTTTAGCTTTTTTAGTTTTTTTATTAGTTTTTATTTTTTTGTAGTTTTTGCCTTTTTTTATTTTTTTCATTTTTTTTTAGTTATTAGATTTTTACCTTTTTTTAGTTTTTTTTAGTTTTTTAGCTTTTTTAGTTTTTTTTTTCTTTTTATTTTTTTTTGTAGTTTTTACCTTTTTTAGTTTTTTTTCTTCTTTTGTATTAGTGTGAAATAATTCAGACGTCATATGCGAACAAACATGACGTCACCTGATCCATCCACAGATCCACACACAGACAACTTATTTTTATATATATATATATATATATATATATATATATATATATATATATATATATATATATATATATATATATATATATATATATATATATATATATATATATATATATATCTATATTCACAGGTGGGACATAGGGACACAACTACAAAGGCGCGTAACTAATATGGCGCGTAACGACTTACGCGCGCGGGGGGGCTAGTATATATATATATATATATATATATATATATATATATATATATATATATATATATATATATATATATATATATATATATATATATATATATATATATATATATATATATATATATATATATATATATATATATATATATATATATATATATATATATATATATATATATATATATATATATATATATATATTCACAGGTTGGACATAGGGAGACAACTACAATGGCGCGTAACTAATATGGCGCGTAACGACTTACGCGCGCGGGGGGGCGCGAAGCGCCCCCACCAACTAGGTGTTGGGGTGGCGCGAAGCGCCACCCCAACAGCTAGTATCTATCTATATAAAAATAAGTTGTCTGTCTGTCTGTGGATCAGGTGACGTCATGTTTCTGTGTTGACTGATGTCATGAAATTAGTTGTCGTCATTTTTGCTTTGACGGTGACGTCATTAACGGTATTTAAGACATTTGTTCACGGAAAAATGTTTAATTGTAAAATGACTGAAGAACCTACAATGGCAACAGCCGAGGAAGCTGCTCAAAGAGTTTATGCCAAAAAACTTGCTGCTGATAGAGAAAGTAAGAAAAGAAAGCGTTCCGAGGAATAAAAGAAAAAACACTCAAAGAGAAATTACAGACCGGGACAAAAATGACGACCGAGACAGAGGGAATATAAGTGACGACCGGGAACCTCAAAGAGAAATTACAGACTGGGACACCCGGACACAAATCACGACCGGGACACAGGGAATATAAATGACGACCGGGACACAGGGACACAACTACAACGGAGACGCCGGGGGCACAGGCGGGATATATAAATGACGACCGGGACACAGGGATTGTTCGAATAGAAATTACAGACCGGGACACAAATGACGACCGGGACACAGGGAATATAAATGACGACCGGGACACTCAAAGAGAAATTACAAACTTGGACACCGGGACACAAATGACGACCGGGACACAGGGAATATAAATGACGACCGGGACACAGGGACACATCATTAGAATAATGAGGTATAGATCTGAATACAGATTGTTTTTCCCATGGACAATTATATGTTGCATGTTCAAGAGTCAGTAAACCTGACAATCTATTTATATGCACAGACAATGGGACAGCGAAGAATGTTGTATATTCGCATGTTTTACGTAATTAAAAACATATATTTATATCTATCTCTATTCACAGGTGGGACACAGTGACACAACTACAATGACGCGTAACTAATATGGCGCGTAACGACTTACGCGCGCGGGGGGACTTGGGGGGCGCGAAGCGCCCCACCAAATAGGTGTTGGGGTGGCGCGAAGCGCCACCTCAACAGCTAGTATCTATATATATAAAAATAAGTTGTCTGTCTGTCTGTGGATCAGGTGACGTCATGTTTCTGTGTGGACTGACGTCATGAAATTAGTTGTCGTCATTTTTGCTTTGACGGTGACGTCATTAACGGTATTTAAGACATTTGTTCACGGAAAAATGTTTAATTGTAAAATGACTGAAGAACCTATAATGGCAACAGCCGAGGAAGCTGCTCAAAGAGTTTATGCCAAAAAACTTGCTGCTGATAGAGAAAGTAAGAAAAGAAAGCGTTCCGAGGAATCACAAGAACAGCAAGAAAACAGACTTGCGGCTAAAGAACGCAAAACCGCGCAGTTAGATGAAAATCCACCTGGACAGCGAGAGTCAAAACATATCAAAACTGAAAATGATAGCGATGATGATTGGGTTTGGGATTTTGACTTGGATAAGGTCATCAATGCCTACCAGATTTAAGTTAAAAAAACAAAGGTTCGTCGATATGTACTTCATAGTGACGCTGAAAAATAAAGAAGAAAAAGAAAACTGAAAAAAGAAAAAAGGTAAAAAACTAAAGAAAAACTAAAAAGAAAAAACACTCAAAGAGAAAGTACAGACCGGGACACAAATGACGACCGAGACAGAGGGAATATAAGTGACGACCGGGAACCTCAAAGAGAAATTACAGACTGGGACACCCGGACACAAATCACGACCGGGACACAGGGAATATAAATGACGACCGGGACACAGGGACACAACTACAACGGGGACGCCGGGGGCACAGGCGGGATATATAAATGACGACCGGGACACAGGGATTGTTCGAATAGAAATTACAGACCGGGACACCGGGACACAAATGACGACCGGGACACCGGGACACAGGGAATATAAATGACGACCGGGACACTCAAAGAGAAATTACAAACTGGGACACCGGGACACAAATGACGACCGGGACACAGGGAATATAAATGACGACCGGGACACAGGGACACATCATTAGAATAATGAGGTATAGATCTGAATACGGATTGTTTTTCCCATGGACAATTATATGTTGCATGTTCAAGAGTCAGTAAACCTGACAATCTATTTATATGCACAGACAATGGGACAGCGAAGAATGTTGTATATTCGCATGTTTTACGTAGTTAAAAACATATATTTATATCTATCTCTATTCACAGGTGGGACACAGGGACACAACTACAATGGCGCGTAACGACTTACGCGCGCGGGGGGGCTTGGGGGGGCACGAAGCGCCCCACCAACTAGGTGTTGGGGTGGCGCGAAGCGCCACCCCAACAGCTAGTATATATATATATATGCTGCTCTGGTAAAGAAAAAAAAAGAAAATTCGATACAAAATGGAATGAAAGAAAAACTAGGAAGAAAACCATATCATGTAACGTCTGTTCGCTCCTGTCTTTACTTAGATTGTCCTGATTGAAATAACTCTTTTGCTGGTGATAAAATTTAAAGTAATAAGGAAGTTGGCAAGAAATGTGTCCCATATTTTGACTATAAACTTTGATTGTTCCATATGCCAAAGCAGATATGCTGGAAATGACGGTCATTTCAGCAGTGTTTAGCTGATATAAGGGGGAATAATCTTATGAAAATGGTAAGATTTTTTTCTCTATGAGTTTCTAATATCTCCTCTTTTCTTTTCCTCTCTATTTCAGTCGTACATGTCTTTTTCCATCTCTTCATTATTTTTTAGTTCTCTTTGTTTCTACAAATGTTAAGATATCTTGTTGGGAAATCTTTCTTTTTCCCTTATGCTTTGTCTCTTCCTCGCGGTTTCTCCTTTTTATTGCATCCTATTTCTCTTCCTCATTTACAACAAAATCTATTCGAGCCAAAAAACTGAATCTGAAAAATTATTAACTATATCACAATGAACGAATAAAAGAAATAGCTAAACATACAGAAATTAAAATAATAATTCACATCAAACTTAAAATGATATATACTGCTATGGATGAATAGATCAATCTTATAAGGATCAGAATCGAATGATTAATCAAACATAAAACGAACAGAAATTATCACAACGAAAATCCGGGGTATTGCCACCTAGACCTTCTAAAGACCAGAGCATCATTTGCGTCTTATTAAAAACGATTTGTTTGACTTTTTTTTTTATTGCATCTATACAACAACAAATAGTATCATAACTATGATTACTAAACATGAAATATTTCTTAAAAAAAAATCCTATTTATATCAATCACACAGACAATTGATGCCTAAATAAAGCTTTTCGAAACGAATTGATTTTTGAAGCAACTGTTTTAGTGTATTAAAGTACTATTTTGAATTAATGAATAAGTTATAATGATTTAACAGTGTTTTTATGTATATTCGAAAGGAAAATGTTTAAAAGGAAGAATTTACGAGAAATATTTACTGCATACTAAACTAACGAAAATAGTTTTAGTGTTCCAACACTATATCATTAATTCTGGAAGTCTCAGTAATTCTTATTTTCCAATGTTATATTGATACAAGAAACGCTATGAACAATATTTTCTATGTAGTAAAGTGCAAATGAAACTCTGATGTTTAGAAAATTTGGTGGAGGGGTATCCCTACTCTTATCTGTGGTTATTGTTGTTTTAGGATTCATCCATAGCAGCATATGTACTCTTTATTTTTGGTGCAATTAATTAGTCTAATTTCTGTTCGTTTTGGGTTTCTTTTAATATAAAGTAATTTCTGTTCGAAATTGGTAAAGCTAAGTGTGGGTGTAATTAAATGGGCTGGAGTTGCTGGGAGATAAGTCAAACAGGGGACTGAGTTGCATGGAATTGAGCTGAACGACGGTTACATGCACACGACTAGAACGTGATTTTGGAACACTTTGAACGTATTTTGATAACTATGGAATAATTTTTCAATATACCTCACCATTGAATTATGAATATATTATAAGTTCCTATGAAGATAATGGTGTAAAACTTTAAGGTGGATCTGAGATGCAAATCGCCATACCCCATACCCTTCTCCTAAATACAAAATTATGTCCGAAAAGGCTAATGCTGTTAAGGTGAAACTTTTAGCGCATGTTGACGTGGTGTTAAATCAAAAGACACTACGTGCATATAGGTTGTCAAAGAGGCGAATGTATAGTGTCTCAAGAACAGCCAAGGATATTAACGGAAAAGTTTCAGAAAATGCTGAACTAGTCCTAAAGGATTTTGTTGCAGGTCGTATTCCTGACTGATGTGGCGGGTTTGGGAGTAGTGATGGGTCTCCAGCTACTGAAGTAAGTTCATTAGCATAAACGGTTACTATCACTACTACAGGGCCGATGACACCATAATTAACATACTTAGATGAACAACAAATTTGGTCATTAACCTACTTAAAGATAGGTATCCGCCGCTTACCTCGTTTGCATGGTATTCTTGTTTGGGCATGATTAACAAGATGAAGTAAACCGTTTTATTTGATTTCAAATTGGACTAATACAGTTTATGATATAGTACTGGACTTTACTTAGCAGCATCTATATCACATGCATAGTGTAACCACTTTCATGGGAGTGAGTGCTTATATCAACACTTCTTTTAGAGGGACCTTATAGTCATCCATGTCTGACCTCCAAAGGGTCCAATGTCCCCTCCCCCAACCTTTTGCTCCTCTTCTTTTTTACTTTTTTAACTTTGGTTTTTGTATCTTTTTTTTTTACTTAGAAATTTCTTTGACTTTTTTTATATCTTAAAACGATATAAAATATAATTAAAAAAAAAATCACTTGTGATATTTTTGAAATCTATATATATAAAAATAAGTTGTCTGTCTGTGGATCTGTGGATCAGGTGACGTCATGTTTCTGTGTCGGCTGACGTCATGAAATTAGTTGTCAGGTGACGTCATGTTTCTGTGTCGGCTGACGTCATGAAATTAGTTGTCGTCATTTTTGCTTTGACGGTGACGTCATTCAAGTTATATAAGACATATGTTCACGTAGAAATCTATTAATGTTTAAGTTTACAATGACTGATGAAGATGCTCAGAGTCTATGCCAAAACACTTGCTGCTGATAGTTCCTCGGCACGCTTTCTTTTCTGACTTTCTCTATCAGCAGCAAGTTTTTTGGCATAGACTCTTTGAGCATCTTCATCAGTCATTGTAAACTTAAACATTAATAGATTTCTACGTGAACATATGTCTTATATAACTTGAATGACGTCACCGTCAAAGCAAAAATGACGGCAACTAATTTCATGACTTAATTTCAGAACTTAATTTCTGTGTTGACTGACGTCATGAAATTAGTTGTCGTCATTTTTGTTATAACGATGCTTAGTACGCCCGGGACACTCAAAGAGAAATCAGAGACTGGGACACCGGGACACAAATGACGACCGGGACACAGGGAATATAAATGACGACCGGGACACAGGGACATAACTACAAAGGGGACGCCGGGGTGCACAGGGGGATATATAAATGACGATGGCGACTCAGGGAATGGTCGATTAGCAATCACCATCAACAAAGCTCAAGGGCAATCATTAGAATCATGAGGTATAGATCTGAATACGGAGTTCCCATTGACCATTATATGTTGCATGTTCAAGAGTCGGTAAACCTGACAATCTATTTATATGCACAGACAATGGGACAGCAAAGAATGTTGTATATTCGCAAGTTTTACGTAGTTAAAAACATATATATATATATATATATATATATATATATATATATATATATATCTATATTCACAGGTGGGACATAGGGACACAACTACAATGGCGCGTAACTAATCTGGCGCGTAACGACTTACGCGCGCGGGGGGGCTTGGGGGGGCGCGAAGTGCCCCCACCAACTAGGCGTTGGGGTGGCGCGAAGCGCCACCCCAACAGCTAGTACTAAATAAGAATGATATAGATATGTTAGTTGTGGTTTTTCCTATTAGAAAAATAATTTTTGTTGTGACATTTTTTTTACTTTTTTTTTTTAATTCGAAATTTTTTCAACTTCTTTCTTTCATGTCGTAAAATGACATTATAAGACGTGAAATAATAAATATGGTATAATAGAGTCTAAAATAGATGAATGAGGTTTTTACCAAAGTCTGAGAGAGATGAATCGGATTCTTTTTAGGGTTAGAGACGTTTGAAGTGGGAATTTATCAAGACTCAGTCAAACACAGACCCTACTATCAGCTCACAAGTGGTATACTAGAGACGAAAGTAGATGAATTAGATTTTTACCATAGTCTGAGAGAGATGAATTGACATCTTTTTACTGTTATAGACACAT
This sequence comes from Artemia franciscana, assembly GCF_032884065.1. Classification (NCBI taxonomy): domain Eukaryota; kingdom Metazoa; phylum Arthropoda; class Branchiopoda; order Anostraca; family Artemiidae; genus Artemia; species Artemia franciscana. Next base: position 41,771,102 of record NC_088875.1, read on the forward strand.
GAAGAGGGGATTTATCAAGATTCAGTCAAACGCAGACACTAATATCAGCTCAAAAGTGGTACAAAAGAGTCTGAAATAGTTGAATTAGGTTTTTACCAAAGTTTAAGAGACATGAATCGAATTCTTTTTAGTGTTTGAGACATATGAAGTGGGAATTTATCAAGACTCAGTCAAACACAGACCCTACTATCAGCTCACAAGTGGTATACTAGAGTCGGAAGTAGATGAATTAGATTTTTACCATAGTCTGAGAGAGATGAATTGACATCTTTTTACTGTTATAAACACATGAAGAGGGGATTTATCAAGATTCAGTCAAACACAGACACAAAATTCAGCCCAAAAGTGGGACAAAAGAGTCTGAAATAGTTGAATTAGGTTTTTACCAAAGTTTAAGAGAGATGAATCGAATTCTTTTTAGAGTTTGAGACATACGAAGTGGGAATTCATCAAGATTCGGTCAAACACAGACACTAATATTAGCTCACAAGTGGTATACTAGAGTCTGAAATAGGTGAAATAGGTTTTTACCAAAGTCTAAGAGAGACGAATCGAATTCTTTTTAGAGTAAGAGACATATGAAGCAGGAGCTTATCAAGATTCAGTCAACCTCAGACATTACTAACAGCTCACAAGTGGTATACTAGAGTCTGAAATAGATAAGTTGGGTTTTTACCCTAGTTTGAGAGAGATGAATTGAAATCTTTTACAGTTAGAGACATATGAAGTGGTGATTTTTTCAAGATTGAGTTAATTACACACGCTAATATCAGCTCAAAAGTGGTATACTAGAGTCTAAAATAGGTGAATTAGGTTTTTACCAAAGTCTAAGAGAGATGAATCGAATTCATTTTACAGTTAGAGACATATGAAGATGGAATTTATCAAGATTCAGTCAAACACAGACACTACTATCGGCACACAAGTGGTATACTAGACTCTGAAATAGATTAATTAGGTTTTACTTAAGGCTGAGAGAGATGGTCAGATTCTTTTTAGAGCTAGATACATATGAAGTGGGAATTTACCACGATTCAGTCAAACGCAGACACTGCTATCAGATCACAATTGGTATACTAGAGTCTGAAATAGATGAATTAGGTTTTTACCATAGCCTGAGAGAGATAAAATCGAAATCTTTTTTACAGTTAGAGACATATGAGGTGAGAATTTAACAATATTCAGTCAGACACAGATACTACTATCAGCTCACAAGTGGTATACTAGAGTCTGAAATATATGATTTAGGTTTAAACCAAAGTCCGAGAGAGATGAATCGGATTCATTTTAGAGCTAGAGACATATGAAGTGGTAATTTAGCAAGATTCACTCAAACACAGACATTACTACCAGCTCAGAAGTGGTATACTAGAGTCTGAAATAGGTGAATTAGTTTTTCACCATACAGACACTACTATCAGCTCACAAGCGGTATACTAGAGTTTGATACTCGTGAATTAGGTCCTAACCAAAGTCTGAGAGTCCAAACTCTTTTGGAGTTACAAACATATGAAGTGGTAATTTCTCAAGACTCAGTAAAACACAGATATATGAAGATTCAGTCAAACACTGACACAACTATCAGCTCACAGTGCTATACTAGAGTATGGAATATGGTGAATGAGGTTTTTACCAAAATCTAAGGGAGGAATTCTTTTCAGAGTTAGAGACATAAAAAGTGGGAATTTATTAAGATTCTGTCAAACACAGACGCTACTATCAGCTCAAAAGTGGTGTACTAGAATATGAAATAGATGAATTAGGTTTTTACCATGGTCTGAGAGAGATGAATCGAATTCTTTTTAGAGTTAGAGACGTATGAAGGGGGAATTTATCAAGATTCAGTCAAACACAGAAACTACTACCATCTCATGAGTGGTATACTAGAGTCTGAAATAGATGAATTAGGTTTTTACCAAAGTCTGAGAGCGATGAATCGGATTCTTTTTAGAGTTAGAGACATGTGAAGTAGGAATTTATCAAGATTCAGTGAAACTCAAACACTGTCACCATGACACTTTTGACCGAAAATGGGTACGGGCCACCAACACCATATCAATGTCGCAAAGAATCTGCAACCAATAGCCGATGGAAATATGCGTATTCAGACTCGAGGTTTCCACTTCGATCATCAAGAGATGTCATAAAGGGTCTAAACATTTTGAAGCTCACAGGAAACCCTGACTCGGCAGATGATACTGACAGCTCTGCCTTCTTAATGGAAAAGAAAAACCAAGTGGCCTGGTAAAGTTTGCCATAACGTCGTTAAAAAGCTATTGAACTGCTTTCAAAAGTATAGTAACAAACTGGACAAAGCGTGGCTGGAGTTAATTTGACTGCGCATAGAACAAACAACCCAATGGAAATATTTTGTCCAGTAGCTTCTTTATGTCAAGCGCATCCAGGTTGAAAAAAGGACGTTTTTGCAATAATTGAGGAACTTCAAATGGCAGTAAGTTGAAGCTTAGGGAATTTTGAACTAAATCAAATGACACTATATGCAGGTCCGGTTGTCAAAATTGCGTATCTTGAATATCTTTGGATGGCTGAGGGTATTGATTTGGAACTTTCAGGGCGTTTTGAAGGGTTTTTTGAACTAAATAATAAGAAATTATATACATCAATGCTGTCAAAGATGTAACTGCAATATCTCGGGACCAGCTAAGGATATGAAGTTGAAACTTTCAGGGAATGTTGAACTAAATCAAAAGACACTATGTATGGTACATCCAGGTTTTCATCACGGCGTATCTGCAATCCCTCAAGAATAGCTATTCACTTACTTAGTTACTTGTACTTGTTGCACGTTCAAGCCGCATCCAGGCTCATCGTGGCACCCAGCAGAAGACGACATAGTTCTTCCAGAGATTTTGCTTAAGGGAGGCAGGATCCATAATCTCAAGCCAGCGACGATGCAACTTCGCCCAAATTTTCGGAAGCCTCCAATAAGTTCAAGGTCCATCTTGACTGTGGTAAGCCCCATTTTCTTCTGTCCTCCTGTTTTCTCCCTCCATGCTGGTAGTGGAAGACATTTTTTACTTATTCTCTTCTGATATCTGAATGGTGTTGCCAAACCCCTCAGACGTCTTATTTTGATTAAATAAAAAAATAAGTTTTTTAATTGAAAGTAAGGAGCAATATTAAAACTTAAAACGAACAGAAATTAAAAAACTTATATAAAAGGTGCTTGTCCTCCTCAACGCCCCGCTCTTTACGCTACAGTTTGACTCTTTCTCTTAACTCTACTTTTTAAAACAGTAAGAAACCTTAGCGTAAAGAGCAGGGCGTTGAGGAGGAAAAGCCCCTTTTATATACGGAGTAGTCTCTGTTCGTTTTAAGTTTTAATGTTGCTCCTTACTTTCATTTAAAACAACTTGTTTTTTTTATTTAATTTCTGGAAGTTTTTGAATTAATGCATGTTTTGATCTTGGTTATCCGCACATAAATAATTATACCGAATTTGCATTTAATTAATTGCAATTAATCGGAAGATTTTGAAAAAAAAGGAGCGAGGGAGGAGGCCTAGTTGCCCTCCAATTTTTTGACTACTTAAAAAGGCAACTAGGACTCTTAATTTTTTACGAACGTTTTCATAAGTAAAAAATATACATAACTTCCGAATTAACTTACGTAGCAAACTTTTATATTCGTATGTTGTTATTGCGTATATGTGGGGGCTCACCCCTCTTCGATACCTCGCTCTTTACACTAAAGCTTAATTTTTGTCCCAATTCCTTAAGAATGACCCCTGAATCACAAAAGCCGTAGAGTAAATAGTTGAAATTACTAAAAAGACTTTAGCGTAAAGAGCGAGGTATTACGGGAGGTAAACCCCTCATATGCGTAATAATTTTTGTTCGTTTTAATTTTTAATGCTGCTCCTCACTTTCAGTAGAAAAATTTTTCATATTTATTTTTTCCTCGTTTTTTAAATAATGCTAGAAAATCCTGCGCCCCCTCCATTGAAAGTCTCTTCCCCCATGAGAAGTTCCTCCATGGAAGCATCCACCCACGTAACTCTCCCCCCTCAAATCTCTTCCTCAAACCAAAAAAATCCCCCTGAAAATGTCTGTACACTTCCCAGTAACCATTACTGTATATAAACACAGGTCAAAGTTTGTAGCTTGCTGCCCCTCCCACGGGGACTGCGGGGAAGTAAGTCATCCCAAAAGATATAGTTATTATGTTTTTCGATTATGATGAATAAAATGGCTATCTCAGAATTTTGATCTGGTGACTTTGGCGAAAAACTGAGCGTGGGAGGGGGCCTAGGTGCCCTCCATTTTTTTCGGTCACTTAAAAAGGGCACTAGAACTTTCCATTTCCGTTAGAATGATTCTTCTCGCAAGATTCTAGGACCACTGGGTCGATACGATCACCCCTGGGGAAAAAAAAACAACACCAAAAAAACAAATAAACACGCATCCGTGATCTGTATTCTGGCAAAAAATGTGGAATTCCACATTTTTATAGATAGGAGCTTGAAACTTCTACAATATGGTTCTCTGATACGCTGAATCTGATGGTGTGATTTTCGCTAAGATTGTATGATCTTTAGGGGGTGTTTCCCCATATTTTCGAAAATGAGGCAAATTTTCTCAGACTCGTAAGTTATGATGGGTAAAATTAATCTCGATGAAACTTATATGTTTAAAATTAGCATTAAAATGCGATTCTTCTGATGTAACTATTGGTATCAAAATTCCATTTTTTTAGAGTTTCAGTTACTATTGAGCCGGGTCGCTCCTTACTACGGTTACTTACCCGGTGTCCACCGGTCGAGGAGGACCGTAATTTTAAAATGTGTAAGGCCAAATGGGATGAAACACAGATATAGAAAGACACACAGATAAGCAAAGCGTCAAACTTTGACTTTGAAGTTAAATTTAGACATGGAAAAGAAAACCTTATTTGAAGACAAAGAGTTTTGAAACAAAGAAGCTTTGAAAAGGAAAAAGTCCATTCGTTATATCAAAACATAGATGTAATACTTTTTGTGCCACTCCTATAGTCTTCCCGTGGTAAGGAGTAGATTTATCTCTGCTTTGCCCAGGGTTTGTTCCCAGCTGCCGCAAGGTTTGGCGACAGGTTTGCACTTTGTCTCTGTAAAAAACGTCCCGGCAATTAACGTTGGAATTTTTCTCCGCAACACCCACTTTCAATGGCTCTGAAGTATATTTATCCCCCCACAATCTACCTTTTAAATGTAATAATCACGAGCATATTCAAACGTGCCTTTATGTTTCTGTCTCTGCCCTTTGAATTTTCTAACAAAACTGAACTTTTCCCTGGCTCCAAGACCAATGTCTTGACAATTTAATAAAAAGCACTTGAGATTAGGCTTTACTTAAAGGAATTGCAAGCAATAAGAAACATAATCTTTTTCTATTAAAATGAGAATAATTCCAAAAAAATGGAAAAATTCAGTAAAATTGTTTTCAATATGAAGACAAAATAAAAAAGTTTAAAAATGAGGTAAAACGTACCAACATACCAGAACCCTTTCAATAGGAATATCCATTTTGAAGATTAATTAAAAAAAAAACTCCAAAAAATGAATTTTTCAAATAAAGGTAAAGAGCTACTCGAACCAAAGACGAGCAGAAATACAGTAAACTAATAACCCATACTGAAAATGAGCAGAAATTATTATAAATGAGGTACAGTACGAACGAAAATTACAAAGAATAATCAAGTCAGACTTAAAACGAACAGAAATTAGCAAAAAACAGGAGTAGGGCTAACTTCCCCTAAGCCTTCTAATGGCTAAATCGTCTTATGATCTTTGTCCAAAATAATTTTTATTTCGAACAGTGTAGTTTGTGGTTTTTATTTGGCAAAATATCAATAAAATAAAGAAAATCCCCATTCTAACCAATATTACTGAAGAAAATTGTGAAATTACAGTGTCTGTTTAATATGTAATGATATTCATTCCCATCGTTATCGTAGATTTAGTTATCGCGTGCATGTTCAAATGTACCTTGTCCTTAAAATATGAATCAAGTTTTTATTTCAACATTCACAAATAAATAAATAAAATACAACACTTTCGCGCTGGGGAAAACCTATAAGGGCTTTTATTGGCGCGAAAGTCCACATATCTACTTACCTATAATAACAAATCCAATCTCTCTTACTCATTAATACACAACTCTCCCTCCCCCTTTCATTCCTCCCAACCCCACCATACCCTCCTGACCACCCTTACCTCCCTAGCCCACCCGTAACTCAGAAAGAAATAAATTAATTATGTACTCAGGTTATAACTAAATCCATGTAGAAATAAGACAAACGGATTAGGGGGGGGGGATGTTGAACCTGCTTCCGATGTGGTAATTTCTGTTCCAGTTAGACCTACTCCTGTTTTAAATAATTTCTGTACGTTTTAGGTTTGAATTGAGTATGCATTTATAAAGATTTCTGCTCTAAGTCTAAACTATTATTTGACTTTATTTCTGTTCGGCTTAGGTTTGAGAAACTTCTTTTCAAGTTTCTTTTTCTAAATCAATGTTTATTTTATTTCTGTTTATTTTCTTTAACATTGCTTTTTTATTGGTTAATAAAAGCTTGGAAAGTTTTGTCTGTTTCTCTGCTTACGATTGAAATTTTGGCCGGCTAATTATACTTTGGTACAATTTCGAGGCAAACTTTAATAATGGCTTTACTAAAGAATTTTGATGGGGTGGGAGAGCGAATATTTTATTCAAGTAAATGCATTAACAGTCTGCGTGATTTTTACCTTCTATAGGGCTGAGACCATCATGACCCATCCTCTTACAGCACTGAATATAGACGAATACTGACCGATCATTTTATTATAAGAAACTTGTTCTAATATGTTTTCTTTTAACTGCTTATTTATTTAAATGAATACGCTTGTTTAAAAAAAGTAGGCCGTCAAGAATCAATGCAACAAGATTCGCTTGGAGTTAAGATTCCCTTGGTTTTAAAATTTTGATTAAGGTGTCTTCACGATCTAAAAATTTAAGCAGATTGGTATAAAAAATAAAATTTTCTACTAAGAATCTATACAACCACATTTTTCGTCAAAAATTTTTTGTCCTTGATAAGCTTCATTCTACATCCCGCAAGCTCCGTCCCAGAGGCCAAAATTCAAAATTTACTTGACTCCCTTGTCCAATTTGCCCAGAAAGTTTCAGCTGAGTGCCTTAAGCCGTTAATTTGTACCCTTAAGCGTACCTGGGATATAAGAGATATGCTCGTATGATAACCTGTACACGTGTAGTGTCTTTTCATTTGGTTCTAAGCCCCCCCCCCTCAACATTTCCTGAAGGTTTCATCTTAATACCATTACCCGTTTCTGAAATATCTCATATAGCCGTTTTGACGACCTGGATGCAAACAGTATCTTTTGACTTGACTACATTTGTAGCAGCGAAAGACCCAACAATGGTACTATTTGACGGTCTATCAAAGTTTCTTATGAACTCAAACTATAATGATATTGCTGGACGTGCTTTGAACAGTCGACAAGAACGTCCTCAAGACAACATGTTCAACAATGCTGTTGAAGTTGACTCAAATTGCATCCATTTGGTCCCAAAGAACTGCAGGTGTAACGGAGGACCTTCGAACTGCCCCAAGAAATGCCATATAAGTTATTGCTGTGACAGAGAGAGAGTATGCGAACAACTGTGTGAAGATTCTGAGGATGATGATGATCAGGATGACGAAGAAGATGGTACAGAATGTCCACCTGTCAATGGCAATGGAGGATCGAATGGTGGTAGCACTGATGGTGGTGAACAAGATTTTGATGACGACGATGGAAATGGAAGCAACAGTAATGGCGATGATGAAAATGGGAGCAATAGCGGCAGTCCCGGAAATGGGAATAATCCAGAAAATGGAAATAATCCCGGAAATGGAAGCAATGAAAGTGGAAGTAATGAAAGCGGAAGCGATGAAAACGGTGAACGTACCCCAGTCGGTCAAAACAAAGGCAGAAAGAAGGACGGAAACCACCGCGGAAACAAAAAGAACAGCCGTGGCTAGGAGTTTGAGTGATTTAAGTATTTTTTAAGTCCTTTATAGCAATAAAAAGAACTAGTTTTTCAACAAAGAATAAAACAAGTTTGTTGTACTAGATTTTATATACGTAATAAAAATAAAAACATTTTATATAAATTTGTATTTATATATGTACATATGTATGTATATATATATATATATATATATATATATATATATATATATATATATATATATATATATATATATATATATATATATATATATATATAAACATAACTGTTCGTAGGGTTCGTAGTGCCCGGGTAAAAACTAATTACAGCGCTCCCTCCCGACTGAAATATTAACACAAAAAAACCCAACCAAAGTGAAAAATTTGATCAAAGCGGGTAATCCCCGGCAGCGCCCCTCCCTCTGCGGTGCCCGGCGCAGCTGCTCCGCCCCTAGGAAACACTCCAGAATTACACATAGCCAATTTTGTAAAGCAACTTCTATCCCCCTTTTCTCTATCATCATAGAAATACTATCTTTTTTTTAAACAAAAGGCAACGGGCAGAAGAAACATGGATGCCAGTTAAATCTAGAGAAATAAGCTCCTCCCGGTAGAGAAGACAGCCAACAAGTTTGGCTGGTTTTTGAAGTTCAACGGAAGCTTCGTTTGCCAGAACAAGACCTAACATAAGAGAAGCACATGGGCGTACGATGGGGGGAGGGTGAGTTATCTCCCTAGAACTTGAAATTTACACGAGATTTGGCTGAAAAAGCAGTTAAAAAAGGTAGATGGCTAGAAAAAGTTGATAAAAGGTAGATGGTTGAAAAAGCTGGAATGACCGAATAAAAGTCAAACAAGAAGCAATTATCCATAATGCCTTGGAAAGATTTACCTCTAATCCAAGAAGATTAATGGCGAAGCGTATGATGAAACTTGCTGGCGGTGTAAGGTTTTGTGAACTGCAAATATAATTTCAGCTCTACCCCCCACCCTTCATCACATAATTGGCTGCCCCCCCCCCCAGACAAGAGGCTACGTACGCCCATGGAGAAGCAGTGACATAACTGTCGGTTTTGTATCTTAATCACTGTCCCTTTTATAGACAAAACGAAACTAGGGCCCCAAACTGTTTCGTGCTCGTGATCTATTGATAGGGTAGTAATCCTTTCTCCGCAAGGCTTCGTTTAAAAATGCAAGTATTTCACATAGACGTTTAATCTATGATGACGAGAGAGCCCGTGTTTTGGTGAGTTCCTTGAAGTTCTTTCATGCCACAGTGGAGGTTTCCCAAAGTGTTGAAGTTGACAAAATCAGTTACTCAGGTTTGCTTTTGGATGGATGCACCATTCTTTCTCTTTTGAGAATGTGCATATTTTTTGTTGCTTGTTTATTTCTTGTGATAGAGGAAACACATATGTCTGCCTACCTCTCTGTTATATAAATATCTACCTCTCCATAATAGAAGTTCCTAAATCTACCTCTCCATATAAATAAATATAAATATCTAAATATCTACCTCTCCATAGTAGAAGTTTCTGTCTACCTCTCTGTTATAAGTTGATCTATATAAGCTTAACCGTATTAATTCAATAAAAAATTAACGAATAATTAAGTTAATTAATTCAATAATTAACTCTATTAATTAATTGATTACCATTCCTCTTGTCAGACAAGTGGCGGCTACTCATCTGCTCACGCACAGCAATGATTTTTCTGTATCATTTATTTCTCTAGGTAATAAATCTATCATATTTCAACAATAGGAAAGGAAATTTCTTATTTCAATAATAAGAAACGAAACGCGCTTGGGATCGGAAAAAACAACAAAACAAATGGACGGCATAAATCTTTATTTACATTTCCATAACAAAACATGTATTTTTTGCCCTATATACACTACTGCAGCTAGAACTCATTATTTAAATTCCAAGCAATAACAAAATTCTAAATAACAGCCTTCATGATAGCCCTCGACGAAAAAAAAAAAAAAAAAAAAACAACAATAGGTAAAATATGTTAAGCTAGGATTTTAGGCTCCGATACAGCACAATATCAGAAATACTTCAAGGAAATACCTCTTAATTTTTGGTTGGAGACCCGGGATAGCAACGTTAGTTCGGAAAAGAGCAGCAGGTCCTCTCAACTTCTCCCTTTTGATTTTATCAGGAAATAGCAATATTTTATACCCAAGACTAAAAATTAAAAGACTGTAAATCAAATATCTCTTATGTTTATCGAAACCTAATAATGCGTTCGAACATGCCTTATTCAACTTATCCCCTTAATATTAAGTTCCCTGGGTGTAATTCGTAAAAGATAACAACAAACACTTATCCGGCAACGTGCCAACTGAAACGCTATGGACAAATAGGCAAATAACAACATCAATCACGTGTGTCCCACCGTAAACATAAATTATTTAAGGTGTGTCGCATTTCACAAATAACTGTCTCTTTTTGCTTTCCTCTGCATATAATTTCATAGACTTTTTCTGTTTTTGAGAAGATTGTTTTTTTTTTGTTTATAAATATGACATCACTTATCCTCAGTAATCCTGAATTTTCCAGGGTTAGCAGGTGTAACTTTTTCGACAATCGGGCTTGTCGGATAAGTAATCCTGGGATGCTCGAACGCACTATAACTGTTATTGTCTAAAATAGTGTTATAAGTTCATACCCTTTTAAAGAAAATAGTAAAAATTCAAAGAATAATCATAAAGGTGCATTTAAAACTAATTTTAAACTGCTACAATCTTATAATTATTATTGTGTTGCGAGAGCAGCACTTTGGTTTTGTGGTGTTTTTTTTTGTTCCTAGTAACCCGATTTCAGCTTATACCTAGAAAGTGGTAAGGGGCTAATCTCTGCGGTTTGTACGGACAGTGTGGACCTTAGGCCGGATTGATGAATATGACTTTGCATTTTGGAAAGCGTCGTAGAACTCTTGCCAGGGGCCAAAAAGGATGGTTTTTGCTTGTCCTTGAGCCAGAGCCTATAGTGTGTGAAGTGAAGTGGAATTTTATAGCCTATGTCAAAGAGAAGTATCTGAAGTTATGAAGTCAGGCTTTGGTTTCATCAACCCATGTTCCTGCTTTCGAGTGGAAAGCTCCGTTCTAGCAGGCAGGCACCAGTTTCAAATTGAAGATGGACTAAAATCTATAAGTGTTAAATATATGCGTTTAGTTACCCGGCCCCACAGCCAATATATCTATTTTGAGTAATAAACACAAAATTTACAGAAAAAAAGTGGCATTTTCTCACAGGTCGGAAAGTGCTGCCATCTATTGTTTCTACCCATTTCTGTTCGTAATTTCAGCTGAGTTTATCATTTGGTTTTTCGCACTTGGGATTGCAGTAGAGAAATGGTATCAGATGTGCTTCTTAAACTTGAAAAGTTCTCTCATTGCTCAAGAAATTAGAGTTTATCCTTTGCTCCTTTCCAAGTCACGACGTTAGAAACTTGGCCTACGGCAAAAAAGTCAACTTTTGAACTAAGACAGATAGATTTTTTTTTTTGACGGCAGTCGATAGCTCTTGATGAGTTGATCAAAATATATGTCATTCATTTTTTGGTAGAGAAATTCCTTCATGAGATGTACCAGTTTGAAAGTTTAAAGGGGTTGACAATTTAAGCAGTAAGGTACACACTGAAACCAAAAATAGGTCAATACCAATTGTGAGACATATAGGGGAGTTTTAAGCAAGAGTCGGCAGTTAGCTCATAATCATCTTCGGCAATGAAGGGTTCGCAGCTATTGCTAGTTGGTGTACCTATTATTTGTTTCCGTTGTATTTGATGGTAAGACCAATTTGGTTCCAGTGGTAAGACATGTACGGGACATTTACGTTGCCGCAACACCTCAATTTTCCCATGCAACGTAGATCTAGTTTAATTAATATTACGCTATTGTCACTTTAATAGAACCATTTTCATTATCGCAAGGAAAACCAATCCAGTAGTTACAGATATGGCTGGAAATTAAGTGGTAAATGGTAAAAATTGCGGTATTTGCCGCTTCTGTCCTCTCTTTTTGGTATTACGCTCGCAGGCAAGACCACAGTAGATAAGTTTAGACAGAACAATCATTCCCTACCTCAACCATTACACAAAAGCGGACCTAGATGCAAGTGCTCCAGAGAACATTTAAACAAATATGAACATAAGCGACATTAGATTTTTTCACGGATAGGTACGCATGTGGCAGAGGAAGAAAAAATTGGTATGGCTGTAATAATGCAAAAGGTAAAGGTAACATTGTTTTAAGAATAGAAAGAAAAAACAAAGAATGAATTTATAAGGATAATCAAGGTAAAAATAAGTTCTATTTGAACAGTACCATAAAGTGATAACATTTTTTGGCGCTTCGCATTGATATTTCACTTCTATAGTTTTGTTAATTTTTTCTTAAACGGAAATTATGTGGTCGACATCAATACAGACTCGCAGGTAAATTAAATTTAGCCACTTTTCACATATTTGATATTGGTTTGATTTTTATTGTCTGTAGTATTGGGGAGCTCAATAAGGAGACAATCAAATATTTACACTATTAAAACTAATACTTGGTGGTTTATTTTCCTTGATACGGATATCTGTTCATTTCATGATCCCTAAGTTTCACATCGTAATATGCACGTGTGCGCAAAAAGTAACGCATAAACTGTTCAAGTGGAAAGTCCTCGCAGCCAGCTTCCCAGTTCAAGTCTTTGCACTCAAGCCAAATTCGATGGATTAATTCTGGTTCCCAACAAAATTTTTATCTAATGTTTGAAGAAAATGGAGTCACAGTCTAGCAGAAGCAAAACAACACCTAGCGAAGGAACTAAGGTAGGATAAATTCAGGTTGACTGCTCGTAGGCCTTTTCTGCCATAAAAGAATAAGTTTCGTTGGAAACTTTACTATCGCCTTGAATAAGCTTTTTAACACACATCGGACACTTGTGCCAAGTGAGCAGCTTCTAGTTTCCAAGTGAACACGAAAACCAACGATATATGTTAAAGTATAATTCTCGAGGTATATCTGATAGGAGAGAATGCGGGTTTAAAGGAGAAAAATAACACGAGGACCACAATATATGGAGATGATCATTTTGCGCGTATTTCCTTCCCGTTTTGCAAACAAAATATATTGTCGCACGAAATACTACTTTTGAACAAATAGAAAACCCTATTCTTAGAAAAAATAGAAGTGGCAACACTGTATTTATCAATAATAAAGAAAAAGATTACACCAATTGCACAACTTTCTCCGAAGGTCATGAGGATTTTTCATAGCATAATGAACGATATTTTATTCTTTTTTTGCACCTTGTGAGAAACAAAGAGGATTCCAACCCTTGAAACCGAGAATTGTTGCAAGTCCTTGAAAAGCCAAATGACAGTGCTAGGTCAAAAGACGGATAAGACAAAGATATTCAAAAGCAGAAAGGGGCATTATAAAACTTTCTTAGCTACCGCTCAAAGCCTAAGTGAGGACAGTTTTCATAGAAAGCGAAGCTAATTATGCCACGACAGCGAAAACAAGAACTGAATGTAAAGAATAAAGGAAACTCAACCCCTTCCCTTTCTCCCAAAAAGGAAATCCTAGAAATGCGCATGATAATTAAGCTAAAGAATATTATGCAATAAAGGCCATTGGTGGATCTAGTGAGGGGTCATACCCCCTCCACCTGGCTCCAGACATGCCCTTGGCAAGAAAAGTCTATTTAGTAACTGACAATAAACTTGGTAACTAGAATGATTAAACAATTTTAAATACTCTTAACATAATTTTGAAACATTCCAAGTTTATACCGTACCAAACTTGCACGAAACGTGAAAGATAATGAAAAGAATCGTAAGGGTTAACTTGATGAGTTATAAAAAAGTTCTTTCTGAAGAGAAGATATACATAATTTGCAAGGTTGTGGCAGAATATTTACAACAATAATAACAACAAGCCTTACTATATATTTTCCTTATAATAAAAATACAATTCTTTTGATGTCCTCTAATTTTCCGAAAACCCGCTAAAATTTCACGAAAAACAGTTCTTAACAGACGTTTGATATTTTATTGAATAGGACCATTCCAACAGTTATTAGAAGAAAAGCAAAGCTGTTATATCAAATTTCGAAATACTTTTTTATGACCCAAAAAAAGAATATATAAGAGGAGAAATTCAATGGAATATTTTTCTTTACCAAGAAGAAAAAAGTTTTGACACTCCATGGCACAATATTACTATCTAAAAACACAGATAATTGTGAAACCTAATAGATAGTCTCTGCCAAAACTATTAGGTTGCCCCTTTGTGGTATAACATTTTGTGGCAAATTTCAAATAGTCCCGCCACTTTATGGATCCCTCTACCATTATTATGAAATTCCGGCTATTTCTCTGTGGAGGTGTTGATTCGAACTTAGCACTAGAAAATTTCTGTATTTGCTCAAATTTAATTCAAACCCCCCTTTTAGAAATCCTGGATAGGTCACTCAGTTAAGTCATACCTGTGAGACGGGACAGAAGTGAATCACTTCGCTGGCTCACCATATTTCTTTCTACTTTCACATTTATGAATAATAAAAATTCGCATCATTTTTCAGTGAAAATATACACTGGACCGCTGATGGTAAATTAAGTAGGAGGGGTTATTTGTACGCGCCGACAATGTAGTAGCCAAAAATTATTGAGTTTGATTATACTGTCTAAATTTATCTACAGTGGGCAAGGCAAAGTACAGTAAATTACAATGTGATGTAAGCTAAAATTGAAAGGGATATATAAGTCATGTGGCATATAAAGGGTTTACAATACAGACAGAGAGAGGAAAATAAGACAAATTTCAGATAATCTTGTCGCCTAAAGTTCTTCCCAAGAACATTCTTTTACCACCAGAGAAGAAGACATACTTTTAAACACAAAAAGAAAGAAAGAAAAAAAAGAGTATGTAAGGAGATTGAAAAAAAAACACGTCACAGGAATCTCTAGCAATAATAAAAAAAAGCTGTGTTCGACAAACTCTTGACAAGCATTTAAAGAGAGTACATGAAATCACTGAAACGTATCTTGTTACCTGATTATAAATATAGATTAATAGATGAACATGAAAATACTATTTTGGTACATATGTTGCTACTTCCTTCTATTTTTGGACATTCGAATAGATTTCAGAAACTAATTACGTTCGAAAGTAGAGGGGTGGCTTAAATGTCAAAATCAATTTTCAGACATGCGAACAGGCCACAAGACTTAGGCGAAAATCTATAGCACTTAAATCATTTTAATAATAATTGAAAGAACGCAAATTAAAATTTTTTTAGAGGGCTACACATGAAACACGGCCTGAAAAAAAATACACTCAAAACAACCGCTAAAGTATAGTCAACCGCTAAAGAATAACGCATTCAATAGGTCATTCAATCAAAACAAATCAATAAAATTTAAATTTACTTTACGTTGTGGTTTCTTTTCATAAATATTATAGTTAAAACTGAAGGCATAGCTTTCAGAAACTCTTTTCAGAGTTTCAAAAGGAAATAAACATAGCATACGAGTATATATATATATATATATATATATATATATATATATATATATATATATATATATATATATATATATATATATATATATAGATAGATATTATATGTTACCGTGAATGTCCAAAATCTGGTCAATGTCAACATTCACCAGTGAGTGTTCGAGATTTATTTTTCTCTGCTTGGATTCAATTAGCTTTGCGAGTCAGCTTTTTCAGTCTTATGCAAGCTATGATGGTAAAAGTTAAAGTTAGGTTAGATTATGTTAGTTTAGGTTGGGTTGGGTTAAGGTAGATTAAGTTAGGTGTGGTTAATTTTTTCTCTAATATCGGAAATGGGTTGAAAACCTGACCCAACCTAGCCTCACCTAACCAAATCCAATCTAACCTAACTCGTCATCATCAAACCTTGCATTAAATTGACAAAGTTAACTGACAACGCTGACTAAATCCTAGGAGAAAAACAGGTATTTCGGATATTCACGGGGTCATATATATATATATATATATATATATATATATATATATATATATATATATATATATATATATATATATATATATATATATATATAATATATATATATATATATAAATATATATATTTATATATATATATATATATATATATATATATATATATATATATATATATATTATATATATATATATATATATATATATATATATATATATATATATATATATATATATATATGTATATATGTATATATGTATATATATATATATATACTAAAAATAGTGTATCCATTTTCAAAAATGAATATAATAATATTGTCAATTATTTGTTGCACGAATAGAAAAGGCAATTAAATCTGATACATTTTAATAATCTTAATTATGTATTTGTCTTTAGTCCTGGTGGTGTTACAACAAACCTTTTTGATTGGTTGAAGAAAAACAACAGTTCCTATGCCCCTTCATTTAACAGGATCGATTATACCCCTTCATTTTTGTTTAGCGAAGAAAAACAACAGCTAACGGAACGAAATTCTTTTATTATATTCTTTCTTCACTACAAAAATATTAAAACTGGCGCATTGGCTGAAATAATCATTAAGGCCTGTTAATTATACTCTATAATGTTTTCTTAAAGCTATAATTAAAAAAAAAGAATACGGACTTTACAGTCCCTACCGGCGCGTCTGAACTCCGTTTCTTGGTCCTTCAGCCAGGAAGTGCGATGGGTGGTTTGGGCCAATTATCCTGTGCTTTTGCACACCCTTCCTGCTTACCTTCCCCAGATTTCTCCAGGTACCCATTTAGAGCTGGGTCGACTATGGCTGAGCTTACAGAGTCACGCCACTGACCCCCGTCCCAAACTAAATAATTGGGTACTCTAGGATTCGAAACCTTGCCCTCTCGGCAAAGGATCCTGAATCCAGCGCACCTGGCTCTATTAGGCCCCTCCATTTTCATTTAGCTTTTTCAGTTTTCAAAACGTAAAGGTTGTGGGTTCTTTTAAAGTCATCCTCAGTCCGCAACAACCTAAACTGAGCATGGTGGATCTATTACGCCCCTTCATTTTCAGTACCTTTTTCAATTTTCAAGACGCGAAGGTTGTAAGTTTTTCCAAAGTCGTCCTTTGCTGGATTCAGAAAGTACAAAATATATCTTTTGAAGTATAATTGCCTTCGGCGTTTCTTGAAGGCCAAAATTAATAATATCATCATTTTTTTTGCCTTTCTGTAAAGATTACACTTTTGATATCGCTAAAGAATCAGAATTTTTTAGTTAAACTGAGTCAACACATGAGAAAAGGACAGATTTTAAAGTAAATAAGTGATTTTAAAGCAATAGCGAGAAGTTTAAAGGCGAAGAGGATCCAAAAAGCCGTACAATTTTGTTTCTGATTTCAGTGGAATTGACCACTATTATAGCTGGCGCAATTCCGATCGGTTGCGTTTGAACCCATAAATATCAATCAATTTGAAATAAATCTTCTTAGTAAGACAAATTACGTTATATATTTTTGGAATTGGAAAGACTTTTGTGCAGCCACGTTTTGTTTTTAAACTTTACTGTCATTAAAAGTAGATCTTTTCATTCGATTGTGTTTCAATCCATAAAGATTCATATAGTTTGTAGTAAATCTTCTTAGAGAGAGAAGTTGTGGTATCTACCATTAGAATTACAAAAGCTTTCGTGCAGCCAGTTTTTACTTTTAAATCTTACAGCATTAAAGGTAGAACATTTTCCAATCCATTGCGTTTGAATCTATAAAGATTGACTAGTTGTTAAATTAGTAATAAAGATTTACGCTTTTAAAGTGAAACTTTAGTAACGGACTTCACAAGTAACGCCACTCGCCAAATAACTAGCAAATGGAGTATACTGGTGGATATCTCAAGTGCATATCTACCTTAAGACTTATAAATTCTTTTTCGCAGCCACTTACTATGGTTCCTTTACACATTGCAGAAATGCATGTGGAAATCCGTCCGTTTTTTTTTTCGAACAATGGCCCAGAAAACACTTACGTTTAAGGCAAAATTTTCAAATAAAAGCATCGGCGTGGATGAAAACAAGTTCTAAAAGAAGGATATTGGCTAATTTGAATCTCGCTTTAGTCCTTATACTGTGAAGGAGGCCAAGAAGACAAAAAGAGAAAGAAATTTGTCTGAAATAATACAAAGATTTCGATGTCCCAGTCATGATTTTATTCATTTAAAAACCTTGTCAAGAATCCGTCTGAATTGACAAAACCGTTGCGGAAGGCTAGAGAGTTTTTCAAGCACGAGAACGGGCAGAATCTTCCCACGGACTGCTAAATCCGGACGGATTTCCACAATGTGTAAATTAACCATTAGTTTTAAATTTTAGTGCACTAAAGTTAGGTTTAAACCAACCGCGATTAAATCAATACAGATCAATATAATTTGAAGTAAATCCTGAAGTAATATGTAACATTCGAACTTGTACAACTGAAATATTTAATACCTTTAGTATTAGAACCAAGGTTCAAAAATTAGCTTAAAGGTCCCCATGTATCCTCTTTAATTGAAACCGATAAGGACAAAGCAGCTTTAGTAACGCCACCCCAAAAGTAACTAGCAAGGAGGAAACTGGCGGATATCTCGGGCATTCAAAATCAAATAATATTTTCCCATTTTTATGGATATTTACTTACTTTCCAAAGACATCTGTGGTTACCATGTGCACAATCCCTGAACATTTAATGGGAAAAAATCCGTTTTTTATGCTCACAATGCGAAGGCAGCATAAGAAGCTATTCAGTTACACATTGTGGAATTTAAAAACAATTTAAACCAAAGTTTTGACAGAAGACGCCACATTTTGGGATACAAAAACAATTACACGACGTCGCAATGCGAATTTAATCCGATAAGTCTGTCGGAACACAATATCTATTTTTTTTTTTAGAAAACGTCTCGAAAAAAAGACTCTTTTGAATAAAAAAAGAAGCTTTATTTATTTTAAACACACTTTAGTTAGCAGGCGAAATAATTTTTTCCATTCTACCTGCTACGATATCCATCAAATATTCATCCGACAAGCTATCTTTTACCGTACGACATGATATCTGGCTCGAGAAGTGAAATTTAACTTAAATCCTAACTGAATAGGCAAAGTTAATTCATTAAATAGCTGAATGATAAAAGTAACCACAATTTTTGACACTTTATGCTGAAGATATATATTCAATGAAAATCAAAAGCTAAAATTTTGCCACCCGAAAAGCGACACATTACTATATTAAAAAAACAAAACACAAAGTGACTTACAACCCTGTCAGACACCGCTGAAACAGAGCAACCTCTCCTAGGAATGTTTTCAGGCTTCGGGATTTCAGTCTTGACTTGAGGTTTTGGAAAATATAAATATTAAATATTACCCTCAAAGAGTTCCCAAGTATATGCCCAACTTAAAATCTATTTTTTTTAGACGAACGGATTTTTTGTAAGTTCATCTTTGCGATATTGGTACTCTCAGCGACAGCCTTGGACTGATATGATACATGAGACAAGTACTTATTCTTCAGACGACAGAAGTTAAAAAACGTCCATCTGCGGGGAAAATTCTTAGAATTTGTTAAAAAATTTCAAGACAAACAAAAATTACAAAGGCCTGTCGGGTTAAGGGCCCAAAAAATGGACGTAAATGTGCTATTCAACAAAAAACATATAAAATTGCATTACGAGCAAAACCTTTCTCCAAGGGCCAATTGAAAAAAACCAACGTCGGACTATTATTAGTCCGACGTACTAACGCCTACTATTCAACTGCTTTATAATAACCAGTCACCTGCTGTATAATAACCAAAGCCTACTCTTCACCTGCTTTATAATAACCAACACCTACTAGCTTTATAATAATCAACGCCTATTTTTCACCTGCTTTATAATACTAAATTTTTGAAGACGAAAAGAATACAAAACAATAGACAACTTACATTTAGATTTAAGATAATTTTAAAATCTTAGTTTGAAATAAATTTTATTTTTGCTTTTGGAATAAAACTTAAATTTTCAATAACAAATTTGGCAATTTTCCATGATGACTAAATACTTAATCTCGATTTTTATGGTTGATGCCCTTAAACCTAGAGATTCCAATTTAGGTTTCATTTGGGCTGGATTTTCTCTGCAAAACATGGGGCTCACTTTGCATCTAGTTATTTAACCTTGAATTTGCAGTTCGGCAAACAACGCAGGCCAGATTGAAATCATCTTTCACGCCAGCATATAGAGGGGTGCATTTTTTTTTTTGGCTAATCAAAAATTTCCAAAAAAAGTTAAAAACGACCAGCTTGTCGCATAAATTTTGTTCTACGCGTTAATGTATTTTTTAAAGTGTTAAAACTTCGGTCATATAAAAAGTCCACCTTTAAATTTCGCACGGAACTATCGTATGTAGTTTGACTCAAAACCGTGATTCCTTTTTGGTAGCTTAAAGACAAAAAAAAAAGAAAGCTAAACGTAATAAAACATCGCTTTCTTTGATATTCAAAGAAATTAGTTGATCTCCAGTATTTCCAGAAATTAATGTGCTGATGCCTGGAAATTTCATTAACATGACTCCAATTCTTTTTTTAAAATATCAACAACCATAAATTCCTCTTAACGATGAAATGCAGTCTATAAATAATTCTTCAAAAAAGAGAAAGAAAGCCAAATATATTTTTCAACCTTTTTGGCCCGGAGAAGGATAGATAGATAGATACCCCCCCCCCTCCACTTCAAACTAAGTCCTGTTCTTACTTCTTAATTCCTTTTTTATTTAAATTTCTATAAGCTCTGGGTTTACTGTGCTTTCTGCCGACTAGAAAGCACAGCAAGATAAGGAGAAAATAAACATACATATTATAATGCAGATTTTTCAATATATAATATGTTTTTATTATTTAATGCACATCTCAAAAACAAATTTGATTCAAAATTAAAATATAATCAGAAGCTAAAGACATTACCGCTTTTATACCAGCCTTTGTCATTTTATCAAAGTAATTTCTAACTAAAATAACAAAGGCAATAAACTCGCCCAAACAGAAGAAAGGGGATAAAACTATAGAATGAAAGTGCACTTGATTCCTTTAAAAATGGTTTCTCTTTAGACCAGTTTGCATCACCTCATTGCCATGTTGCAGTCGGAAAATTATTAATTTCACCTTGGTCAGTGATTGGAACACCGTCTCGCTTGAACGACACCTTTATTCGCATTCGAAGTTGAACCTGCAGAAAGAGTGTAGTTCAATCAATGAAAGAAATGAGCCATTCAGAGGCCAATATCATTAAGTCGTTAAAAACCAAACAGTGGGGAGAATTCGAAGATTCCTTCAAAAAATTCCTCCAAGTGTTCCAAAGCAAACATAAATTGGCATTCTTTTTGTGCAAATAAATTAGCTGTTTAGAGGCTAATCTGACCAAACTCATAAAAGACTAATACATTTTTGTTGTCAATTTGTAAGGTTAAATATGCAAAAATTAAACCAATGTATTGAAAGAAGGGTTCAAAAGAAATAGTAACTTTACATGATGGAATAGAGAAGCTTAAAGCAGATTGACGTGGAAGATGAGAGTGCGATATCTGGTCAAGTGGCCTGATGCTTAAACAAGTTGTAACTATGAAAAAGCTATGAGTTGTAAGCTACGAAAAAACAAACAGAGAAGAAAATTAAAAAAAAAGTTTCTCTTAATAATTTACATTAACGCACTAACTATGGTCCATAAGACCCAATAGTGGGGGAAAATTCAATAGAAAATTTGATTCCAATCTCTAATTGCATCATGGAAAAAAAAGAACCCAAAGATGATTTGGTGTTTGCTTAAGTTTAACGAATGTTTTAAAACACAATCAGTGCTGTCAAACTGCCATCTAATAGAAATTAGATTAGAATTAGAAAGAAATTAGAAATTAGATAGAAATTAGAAAGCTGAAAAGCTAAGGATAAAAAAATATATAAAGATTCACAAACTAAATGAATGAACTGAAGAAATGGTTGAAATGAACTTCATGGAAGGGAGTAAAGATTGAAATTGGGATAGATTGTATAGCCCTTCCTAAAAGCGGTCTTTTCAGTGGCTCTTTGGCGTTCTTTTTTAGTACTCTCTAAATATGTACGCTAACATCGTTCCAAAAATTTCCTAAGACGAATAAATATGTTAAGATATACACTAAGCTTTTTTTTTTCCATTAATACCTTTTGTTTTTCATCACGAAAGTTTGATTATTTTGAATATTTGAATACTTGATTAATTATGAATATTTGAACTTTTTTTCAGGTTTTCTACTTAAGAATTAATAGATCAGATTCTATTTTCAATTCTTAGGTTGCATGAGGTAATCTGAGCGTTGATTCTGATTGCATTCACCACGACTATTGTCAAAATTTCTTTCAATTTGAAATGAAAGTTTAAAATGGTTCTTGAACTATGCTTTTGATTTATCAACAATCTCTAGATAATATAGTCGATAAAATCGTTGTGGGAGACTGTTCAAAAAATTACTTACAAATGAGAATAAAATTAGAGAATAAATAACAAATAAATAACAAAATAAGATAATAAATAACGAAATAAGAGAATAAATTTTTGTCAATTGCATCGCTCAGCTCTCTTTATATCTGACTCTTAAAGCTTTTGTGTTTCCTTGTAGGTAAGGTCAAGCAATACTCCCGACAAACCTAATAAGAGTGTCAACAATCCCAGTTAATAAACCCGAGCACTGCAGATTTTGATTGGCTCCACCAAAATAGGCAGCTCCATATTTCTCAGCGCTTGCGGCAGCGCTTCCTATTAAGCTTTTTATTTGCGCTTTGCTGCTATTTTTACACTGCTATATAAAATTCTCTTACGACGGTAAAATATGTACGCTAAACCATTGTAGAAACTTCTTGAAACGATAAAATACGCTAACCTACAACGGTAAGAGAAATCTTCTCGAACACCTGCAAATACCATTATTATTGTTAAAAGTACCCCATCGAAGATAAATAATGGTTATTGGCTAGGTATTAGGAGATGCTATTTTGTACAATTTTATTCTAAAAAATCTTTGATTAAAATAAATAGTGGCTAAAATCTAATACTTTAAAATACTTTTTGAATTTGATAATAGCCACTGTCTTTAACTTTTGTAATTCAAATTCGTAAACCCCCCCCCCCCCAAAAAAAAAAAAAAAATCTCATCATCTTTGGTATCTCGTTGAAGTTATTTCACAGGTTTAGTCTTTAAGATTTTTGACACTTCAAAGAGCTCAGTGGATCAAAGTAATTCCCCTTTTCAAAAATGTTGCTCATTCAATTGATTCGAACTATGTCACCGGCACGGAATTTTATACAAAATCTAATTCTTAAATTAGTTATGCGTGCGATTACCACATCATAAGAAAAACAAGTAGTTATGAGTAAGGCGAATTTCTTTAAGACAGTGAGTAAAATAAAAATAATGTAGTGAAATAAAAAGACTTCAGTAAGTCAAAGAAACCAATAAAGGAATCTATGTCACTCAAAAAATCTTTGATAAAATAAAAACTGGCTAAAACCTAAAAATAAAAGCCAAATTAGCAGAGTCACTTAAGTAAGTAAAAAGTAAGTAAGACGGCACTAGACCCTTAAGGTCCAAACCGGCGATGCTGATCTCTGTTTCATGGCCGTTCAGCCAGGAAATGCAATGGGGGGGGGCTGGGGTCCAACCATCCTGTGCTTTCACACACCCTTCCTGCTTACCTTCCCCAGATTTCTCCAGGTACCCATTTAGAGCTGGGTCGACTGGCTGAGCTTACAGAGTCACGCCACTGACCCTCGTCCCAAACTAAATAACTGGTCATAACTGGGATTGAGCCCGTGCCCTTTGGACACATAATTCCCACGCCAGCGCGCCAACCACTCAGCCAGAACGGTTGAGCAGACGGTTTAGCAGAGTCTCTTTAAGAAGTTCAGCTAAGACTTCAGCTATATCCCACACTATTAATGAAAACACTAGCTACTGCAACCGAAAACACCACTATTAGAAACTTTTGATAATAATTATTGAAAAGACTATTGAGAAAAAAGAGAAACCTATTGTTTGAAAATTCTAGGTTTGTCATTCGTTGTTTTAGTCATTTTACGACTAAAACGAAAATTATCTAAGAGAAGAGTAATTTCGTCATACACCCTCTCTACCCAGCTTGGGTAGAAGACTATTCCTGAATCTGGTTATACCCCAATTCTTGTTGAAGAAAACAATGTACGCTGGTATTGAAGACAGTGGTATTGGAAACATCTGTTTAAAGAAATTTATTGTTGTAATTATTGTAACTATGTATTATTGTATACAGGAATGTTACTGGAAAAAAGCCGCAACTTACCTGTTACTGAAAACACTATTGTTCTCCCATTTTATAAATAAAGCCAAAAACATTTAAAGAAACATTAAAGAGAAGAATTCAGAATTAAAAAAGAAGAATTCAGAGAAGAAGAAGAAGAACTAACAAACACATTAAGAGACTTTTTTAACCTTTGATTGATTAGTAATTTTAATGTCCTGCTGCACAGATTCCAAAGGTTGAATGGTCGTACTTGTTGGAGGGAACATTTGAAGCTGGATACTCTGGAAAAGAAAAATTTCACAACTAGATCCTCAGTAAAAAAAAAAAAAAAATACTAAGGACAATTTTACAACTTGGCAAACAAAAACTTCTTGAACGCAATACACTTAGTCAATCTTAAGAAGTTTCAATGTAACACCTTTAGTCGTTCTTAAGGTCGTGACGACCTTAGTCATAAAATTCATAACCTAGAGTTAAAAAATGTTTTTGATTCGGTTCATTACCCCCCCCCCCCCCTCAGTATTCGTTGAGAATTTCATCTTAATATCCTTAGATGTTCCTGAGATATTGCAAATATACCCTTTTGCAACATGGATAAACATAATGTCTCTTGATTGAGTTCAACATCCCCTCATGATTCCATAAAGGTTTCAATTTAACAGCCTTGGCTATTCCTGAGTAATTACAGAGGCGGTCTTTTGACAATCTGGTTTGACATAGTGTCTTTCGATTTTGTTGTTCTTCTTCTTTCCTTATGCTTTGGTCGAAGAACTTCACTAGTCTGTTACGACCTCTTCTTCCTGTTGGCGAACGGGCCTCCAAAAATGTTTTCGTCACGAGGTTTCAATTCCAGAATTTGTATGAGGGTATATCTTTCTTTGTCATCTTCTCCTCCCTTCTGTTTGGTTTGTGGGAAGTGCGAGTACTTGAGCTGCCTGTCCCCAGCAGTTTAAGACCTAGAAGCCGGCTGGTGTTCTACATCCCCCTAACATTTCTTGAAAGTTTCAACTTAATTATATAAGCTATTTCTGAAATGTTGCAGATACTCCCTTTTTTCATCCTGGATCAATACAGTATTTTTAATTTAGTTCAACAGTTCCTGAACGTTTCAACTTAATACCCACACCCGATCCTGAGATATTTCAAATATGCCCTCTTGACAAACTAGACACACATAGTGTCTTTTCATTTAGTTGAACATATCTTCAATACTTTCTGAAAGTTTCAACTGAATACCTTTATCCATGCCTGGTATATTGTAGATACACCCCTTTGGCGCCCTAGATGCACATTGTGTCTTTTTATTTAGTTTAGTATCCACTGAAAGTTTCAACATAATACCCTTAGCCGTTTTTGGAATATTGCACAAACTCCCCTTCTTATCATAAAAGTATCAAACAATTGCCAATTCACATTATTTACGGCCCTTGACCTCAGAAATATGGGGGACATGACATGCCTAGGCGCATTTTTATTGGACCTTTAGACTAAATGAATAAACTGGCTGTTTCAAAATGTCTTTGGAAATTATGGGGGGAAGGCAGCATAAAACGGAGAGGGGTCAGTCCCCGCTGGTTGAACTCCAATCACTTTTAAATTTTGTAAAAACAAGAAACAGAAGCGGGTTAATAAAAAAAAAACAACAACAATTAAGCATGTCTGTTAGTTTTTGAATAAAAATCAACTTGGCTAACTGTAATGAAAAAATTGAGAGCCATGGCTAATTGGAGAAGCCAAGACAGATAGTTTGAGTGAGAGGCAAGCCTGGCATAACCCATTTTCGAAACTGTATAAAAATGATGTAATTTCACTTGTTGATAGACAGTCTATTGGGCAACTGAGATTGTTCATATTATATGAGCTTTGCCTACTGGGCGAGCCCACTGGAATTGCAATGGGGATGGCTCTCAATTGTGTCATCACAGTCCATCAAATTGATTTTTGAATTAAATCAACTTGGTGGACTGTGACGAAAAAGTTGAGAGCCATGGCTGAAAATTGGAGTAAAAGCCTAGACAGGCAAAGCTGGGATAAACCTTTTTTAGAATTGTACAAAAATGATGTAATTTCATTTGTTGATAATTGTATGCAAAATTGGTCTATCATCAATCCATCCTAGGGTACAACAAAGGTAGATAGGCATTTTTGGGTTGACTCATGACGGACAATGTCCACTGGTCTTGTATGCAAAATGGGGGACTGTATTCACCAGCCTAAGTCTCCCCGTTCACATACAAGTTTAAAGGACTTTTCAGTCACATGTCAATCCAAAAAATCGGTAGCCCACCAGCTTTGCCTCTTACTCAGATTATCTGTCTAGGTTTTCCTCCAATTAGCCATGGCTCTCGAATTTGTCATCAGGGTTCACCAAGTTCAGTTCTTGATAGATGGCCTATCATTAATTCATCCTAGGACAGAACTAAGGTAGATGGACATGGAGTAAGGGTAATTCAAATGCATTAAATGGAAGACATGACATGAAAAATGCAATGTTTTGAATTTGCGTAGTTAGGACTTAATTATGGGATTATTTGACCACCAGAACCTGACAGTCCAATTTTTATCAATATCATTTTACCTTGGGGAGGGGGGACTGTTTCCCTTCTGTTCCTAAGCTTCACCAAATTTTACTTGTTTTGAGTCAAAATTTCTGGGTACCGAGTTTTTGCTACAACCAGTATGGGTCGCAATTTAGTTACAGATCCTTGAAACGAATTGTCTCTGCAGATACGCTCCAATTTATTGGAAGGATTATACAAAATACAATGTCCTTATCTAGTAGGCTGTATGAAAAGTGTGGTTCAATCCCACTTTCTAGGCCTATAATGAGAGAAAGGCTGAGATGGCTAGGGCACGTTCTGCGGACGAAGGATGACAGATTGCACAAGATTGTCCTTTTCGGCCAACCATCTAGGGTAAAACGGAAAGCAGGTCGTCTGCAGTTGGGGATGGTAGGATGTCATAAAGAAATATTTAAAGGAAATGGGAATTTCCCGGTAGAGTGTAAAGAGGGAGGCTTTGAACAGCTTGGGATAGAGAATGAGCATGCGTAGTTGTGTTGGCCTCAGGCGGCTTGGTGCTGCGGTGAGATGTTAATAGTAGTAGTAGTATTGTGCCCTGCACACAATACAAGTAGTATTGTGTGGATACACATATGGATGACTTCTGCTATGAGCTTTAGTGTATTCAAGTAATCAAGTTTATATCTCAGTGTTATATTCTTGTAAAAAAAAAAACAAAAAAAAACAACAACTTGAGACACTTGAACAATTTGAACTTACCTTTGGTACTGCAGCTTGGAATAACATATCTGTAATGTTTCCACCACCAGTATTTGTAATTTTCATAGTTATGGAAAGGTTGTCTGGAGATGAAATATCTTTACTAAAGCTGAAAGCCAGCTGAACTCCATTTTTATCGTAAGCAGTTATAGATGGAATGTCTAGAAGAAAAAAAAAGTCAACTGACTTTGGTGGAATGTTTAATTCTTAACTCTGCATGTTTATGTGTTATTTTTGTTCATTTCATGCCCAATATTTTTATAATACAAGTGAGATACAATAATGGTGTATTTATGTATGTTCTCGAAAACGGCTCCAGATTTTTTCGGGAAAATTGGTATCTTGGGATATTCTCGCATAAAAAAAACCCATCTAGATAGGTCAACAGTCTGAGAAAATTTGTTAAGAGCTTTAATTTTAGTTTTCACAAATGACGCCATATATTTTGTTAGTACATCATATAAGCATTTTATTATCTGATGTCATGCATAGCATAAATGAGATTGTTGAGTTTCTAACCCATCAATTACTTATGACATCTTTATAAGTGAGAATAAATTGTGTATTTTTTCTCAAAACCGGCTCCATATTTTTTCAGAAAAATTGGTATCTTGGGATGCTCTTGCATAAAAACGATCTATACATGTTAGAAGTCTGAGAAAATTGGTTAAGAGCCCTAATTTTGGTTTTTGTAAGTGACGTCATGTACTATGTTGGTACATCATGTAAGACTTTCTTATGGCATAATATAAACATTCGTTATATGATGTCATGCATAGCATAGATAAGATTGTTTAGTTTCCAACACATCAATTCTTTACATAAGGGAAAATTGGTATCTTGGGATATCTATATATATAAAAAAAAGTTGTTTGTCGACTGACGTCATGTTTGTCCACTGACATCATCATAAGGATTGAACATTATGACGTCATATATGTATTTTGTATGTTTGTAGGCTATATGACGTCAAAGGATTTGTATATGACGTCAAAGGCTTTAGCCGAGGAATCACAAGAGCAACGTGAAAACAGGCTTGCGACTGAAAGAGAAATTACCGAAAGAAAGCGTGCCGAGGAATCACAAAAGCAACGTGAAAACGGGCTTGCGGCTCAAAGACAAATTACCGAAAAAAATCATGCCGAGGAATCACAAGAACAACATGAAAACAGGCTTGCGGCTCAAAGAGATAATGCCAAAAGAAAGCATGCCGAGGAATCACAAGAACAACGTGAAAACAGGTTTGAGGCTCAAAGAGATAAAGTCAAAAGAAAGCGTGCCAAGGAATCACAAGAGCAACGTGAAAATATTCGCCTGGCATTCAGGTGCAGCCCAGTCGATGATTATAGCTTGAGTAGATGTGTTTAAATCGGGACTATGTCTAAAATTTGAAGTGCCTTCGTATTACACGTGGAATGCTAAAAATAAATCATTTGAACTTCGAAAACAAGGTAAGTGAGTCGACGGCCAACCTACCATCTTCAAAGATACCACG
The DNA here is from genome assembly GCF_032884065.1 of Artemia franciscana. Taxonomy (NCBI): domain Eukaryota; kingdom Metazoa; phylum Arthropoda; class Branchiopoda; order Anostraca; family Artemiidae; genus Artemia; species Artemia franciscana. The sequence goes on from NC_088875.1 coordinate 41,800,178, forward strand.
ATAGGAAGACTCTACATCATTCACCCCAATCAACATGAATGCTTCTTTCTCCGTCTGCTTTTGGTGAATGTACTCGGTCCGACGTCCTTTGAGTATTTGAGAACTGTAAACGGTACTATACATGACACTTACCGTAGTGCCTGCCAAGCTCTGAATTTATTGGAGAATGACCAACACTGGGATAACTGAATCAATGACGCGTGTGAAACGTCAACTCCAAGCCAAGTTCGTGCATTGTTTGGAATCATGCGAGTCAAAAATGAAAATGAAGAGCAAATACAAACGCGGTTAGAAGAACAGCGGCGGCGTGTCAAAAATGAAAATGAAGAGCAGACACACGCAGTTAGAAGACATGCGAAACCAAGCAAGTGAGTGAGTCAAAAATAAAAATGAAGAGCAAATACATAGGCGGTTAGAAGAACAGCGGCGACGTGTCAAAGCTGAAATGAAGAGCAGACACACGCGGTTAGAAGACATGCGACACCGAGCATGTGAAGAAGTCAAAAATGAAAATGAAAAGCAAAGACACACTCGGTTAGAAGACATGCGACACCAAGCATATGAGCGAGTCCATGAAAATAAACCTGGACAGCAACAATCAAAACGTGTCAAAATTGAAAATGATAGCGATGATGATTGGGTTCAGGATTTTGACATGGATAAGGTCATCAATGCCTACCATACCTTTGTTAAAAAAAAAAAACAATGGTTCAGCGATATGTATTTCATAATGACGAAAAACAAGCCGAGGTAAAACGAACTAAACAAAAGGAAAATGATAGGGATGATTATTAGGTTATGGATTTTGACATGAATAAGTTCATCAATGCCTATCATACCTTTGAAAATCAAAAAGCTGGACTAGATAAATCGTTGGAAGAAAAAGAAGTTTCTGTTCTACCATCTGAATAATCAAAAGAAACAAAAGTTTGGCGATATGTCGTGAGAAAAGACAAGCCAAGACAAAAGAAGAAATTTTATATCCCACCACGTGAACAACTAAAAGAAACAAAGGTTTGGTGACACGGCTTTCATAATGACAAAAGACAAGCCGTGGCAAAAATTAAAGCTCCAAAAGAATGTAATTTTACACAGGCATTACTTCTAATTTAAGGTCCTTTGGACGTCAAGACATGAAAGAAAAATGCCCAAATTGTCTGCGTCTAGAAGAAAAGCGGCAGTGATAATCCATATACAGAAGCTTGCCGCGTACCGAGTGCAGAAACCCGGTAAAGGACTCGACCAATATAGAAATGGAACCCATAGAAAATGAAAGTATTCTAATATTTCCAATTCGAATAAAAAGTAGACTTTAATGATAACTAATAACTTACATCAACATCCACTTTCTTGTCCTTTTCCTCAAATAAATAGAAGACCTGAATACCAGGTCGAAATTACTAATAAAATCAGCGACACAACAACTGCACAAACCCCCTTCTATCCCTGGCCATGGAGCCTTTCGAGGGGAATTCAGTGTATTGTAATTCGATTTTGAATTGTCTTCTATTTAATATTAATAAACTTCTCTCTCTCTCTCTCTCTCTCTCTCTCTCTCTCTCTCTCTCTCTCTCTCTCTCTCTCTCTCTCTCTCTCTCTCTCTCTCTCTCTCTCTCTCTCTCTCTCTCAGCACTTCCTGGCACAAGGACCACGAAACGGAGATTAGCACCTTCGGTTTGGACTTCAAGGGTCAAATGCCTTCATCCTCATAACAACACTATTTTACAAATAAACTTGTCCCCCAATCTTCCAACACCTAAGACCTAGTTGGTGGGGGCGCTTCGCGCCCCCCTCCAAGCCCCCCCGCGCGCGTAAGTCGTTACGCGCCATATTAGTTACGCGCCATTGTAGTTGTGCCCCTGTGTCCCACCAGTGAATATAGATAAAAGAGAAAAGATTTCGCTTTTCGTTATAGATATATATATGTTTTTAACTACGTAAAACTTGCGAATATACAACATTCTTCGATGTCCCATTGTCTGTGCATATAAATAGATTGTCAGGTTTACCGACTCTTGAACATGCAACATAAAATTGTCCATGGGAAAAACAATCCGTATTCAGATCTATACCTCATTATTCTAATGATTGCCCTTGAGCTTTGTTGATGGTGATTGCTAATCGAACACCCTGTGTCCCGGTCGTCATTTCTATTCCCAGTATCCCGGTCGTCATTTGTGAATGTGATTAAAGGCTCTTTTCCTATGTCAAAAGATTTAGTTTTCGGGGGTAATAGCTACATATGTGGAAAAAATGAAGATATTAGACGTCCCAGTCTGTAATTTCTCTTTGAGCGGCCTGTTCGTCATTTATATTCCCTGTGTCCCGGTCGTCATTTGTATCTCCCGGTCGTTATTTGTGTCCCAGTGTCCCAGTCTGTAATTTCTCATTGAGTGTCCCGGTCGTCATTTATATTCCCTGTGTCCCGGCTTTTAGTTTTCTTTTTCTCCTTTATTTTTTAGTTTTTTTTCCTTTTTCTAGTTTTTTTTTCTTTTTCAGTTTTTAGTTTTTTTTAGTTTTTTTTATTATTTTTTAGTTGTTTTTTTTTTCTTTTTAGTTTTTTTTTGTAGTTTTTACCTTTTCTTTAGTTTTTTTTTAGTTTTTTTTCTTTTTTAGTTTTTAGTTTTAGACCTTTTTTTTGTTTTTTTTTTAGTTTTTTAGCTTTTGTAGTTTTTTTAGTATTTTCTTTTTAGTTTTTTTGTAGTTTTTACCTTTTTTAGTTTTTTTTTCTTCTTTTGTATTAATGCTAAAGCCAAGGTTCAAACCTGGAGCCTCTCGGACCTAGAACCTGAAACATAACGCTTTACCAACTCAGCTACTTCGGCTTGGATACATTCGTTTTGAGCAGCTTCCTCGTGTGTTGCCATTGTAGGTTCTTCAGTCATTTTACAATTAGAAATTTCTCTTTCAACGATCTTCTTACAATTAAAAATTTGTCTTTGAACGATATTCTTAAATACCTGTGTCCTGGTCGTCATTTATATTCCCTGTGTCCCGGTCGTCATTGGTGTCCCGGTCTGTAATTTCTCTTTGAGTGTTTTTTCTTTTTAGTTTTTTTTAGTTTTTTACCTTCTTTCTTTTTTCAGTTTTCTTTTTCTTCTTTATTTTTCAGCGTCACTATGAAACACATATCGCCGAACCTTTGTTTTTTTTTTAAACTAAAATCTGGTAGGCATTGATGACCTTATCCAAGTCAAAATCCCAAACCCAATCATCATCGCTATCATTTTCAGTTTTGATATGTTTTGACTCTCGCTGTCCAGGTGGATTTTCATCTAACTGCGCGGTTTTGCGTTCTTTAGCCGCAAGCATGTTTTATTGCTGTTCTTGTGATTCCTTGGCACGCTTTCATTTCTTACTTTCCCTATTAGCCGCAAGTTTTTTGGCATAGACTCTTTGAGCAGCTTCCTCGGCTGTTGTCATTGTAAGTTCTTCTGTCATTTTACAATTAAACATTTTTCCGTCCACGATCTTCTTACAATTAAAAATTTGTCTTTGAACGATTTTCTTAAATACTTTTAATGACGTCATCGTCATAACAAACATGACGACAACTAACCATGACGACATGGTGACATGACGTCACTTGACAGACCCACAGACAAACAACTTATTTTTATATATATAGATAGAAAATAATATATTCTCTATTCGTAATCTGTTTACTAGTACTCCCACTACTACTGTGGCTAAGTGTATTAAGGTGAAATTTTCACATTATTTTCACTGAATTTTCACGGTATTTTTTTTCTTCCTTTGAATTTTCTATCCAACATCCCACAATTTTAGGCCTCATCTTCCTTGTTTTTATGTTTCCTTTTCCTTAATCTACTGTCTTTAAAGGAGTAACAGTGTATATATTTAAAAACTTTTCTTGAAAACAACTGCATGTTTTTATTGTTTTTTGTTTTTTTGTTTTTTTTTTAACTGACACCCTGGGATGTTCTGAAAAACAATCTGAACAGATAGGTTACGAGTTTAAGAAGGCAGCATCGTAGGCAGGGCCGCGGTATGAGAAACTTTTAAAGGAGCTCATCCAATTTGAAATGAACAGCACTAGTGTATGTTTAAATTGGAAGGCAAGCAGTCCCCTTCCCAAGTCCATAAGTCCAATAACTATGTATCTGGGGAATTTGGGGATGTCTATTCCCAGAGCCCTCAGAGCAAAGGCTATAAGGTATACACTTTGCCCATTGTTTCTATATAGTATTTGTTCTTAGGTTAAGGGTATGTTTGACCTTAGGTGTAAAAAAAAAAACAAGTGCATTCAAGTAAAACTTTCAGACAATGTTGAGGAGATCATTGAACTAAATCAAAACAAGTTATGGACATATTGGTTGTCAACAGGCATGGAAAAAGTTCCGAAGCTACCAGTAGCAGAATTTGACAGAATTCCGAAGGCTGCCGACATTTTGGCAGTACAACTTATGTTTTGACAGGTTTTCTTTGAGCAAAAAGTAATTTTATGTGTAAAAATGGTATTTTCAGACAAAATCTGCCAACAAATTTGAAAACCGCCAAGTAGCATTGCTACTTTGCCACCCCACTTTTTACACGGCGGGTTTTCAAAAGGGGAAACTCAAGAATCATAGGGTATTAAGTTGGAACTTCAAGGGAATGATGGAGGGAAGATCCATCGACCAAGAGTATGTTGAGGGGGCTGTGGAACTAACAAAAAGGCACTAAGCGTGTGTTACAACTATTACTACTATGACGATTGATACGACTACTTCTTCAACAGAGGTTCAGGAAAATAAGGTGAAATTTCAGAGAGCACTTTGTCCGTACTACTACTACTACTACTATTGTTGCTACTACTACTTTTATTGCTGCGACTATTACTAATGAGGCTAAGAGTAGGTAGTTATAAATTTCAGGGTATGTCGAACTAAACAAAATCGCACTCTGTACAAGCAGGTTATCAAAAAGACGTATCAGAAGTATTCCAGGAATGGTATAGGATATTAAGTTGAAACTTTCAGGATATGTTAAGGGAGATCTTGAAATAGGCAAAATGCAAAATGTGCATGCTCCTACAACTACTAACTCTAATACTACTACTACGAAGAATACTGTTAGTACTAAGAAGCTAAGTTTGTTACAGTGAATGTGAATTACAGTAAAACTTCCAGAGAATGTTGAAGAGGGCTTCGTTTTTGATTTCATTTATTTATTGATGGTTATTTTTTTGGTAGCTTTACGTTTGGAAAATTATTTGAATATATTTCTGCTCATTTTGTTTTAATTCAGCTCTTTATTTTTCTTTTGAAAACTTATTTCAAGGAAAGAAAAAATTAATTTGAAAGAAAAAGCAAAGGAACAATTGACTGATGCGGATTTCAAGATAAGAAAATATATATGAAGGCACATAACCGATGATGAAGATCATGTTTTAGAGAACCTTTCAAAGACAAGTTCACAATCAGAACATTTATACTTGTCATTGATGCAATAAGAATCGAGTCTGATACAGCAGGCTCATTATGCAATGACGATACAAAAAAGTTTTCATTCTTATCAAAATTTATAAGCTACAGTAAAGTAGATTCTGGGAGGTAGGGTTAGGTATTCATGGAGGAGGGAGGAGTTTGGCTTTGGGCCAAACTCCTCCTTGATTCAAAGAAGTTTTCATTCTTACCAAATTTATAAGCTAGATTTTGGGAGGAAGGGTTAGGTATTCGTGAAGATACGAGGAGTTTGGCTTTGTGCCAAACTCCTCCTTGATACAAAAAGTTTTCATTCTTACTAAATTTATAAGCTACAGAAAAGAAGATTCTGGGAGCAACGGTTAGGTATTCATGAAGGAAGGAGGAGTTTGGGTTTGTGCCAAACTCCTCCTTGAAACAAAAAAGTTTTCATTCTTACCAAATTTATAAGCTACAGAAAAATAGATTCTGGAAGGAATGGTTAGGCATTCATGAAGGAAGGAGAAGTTTGGCTTTATGCCGAACTTCTCCTTGATAAAAAAAATTTTTCATTCTTACCAAATTTATAAGCTACAGAAAAGTAGATTCTGGGAGGAAGAGTTAGGTATTCATGAAGGAAGGAGGAGTTTGACTTTATACCAAACTTGTTCTGAAGATGTGAACAAGAATCTCAAAAATCAAGCATTTTCATCAAAATATCAGAGATAGACAAGCCTGTGGTCCAGCAGAACATGATAGTCTGACACTTCTTTAAAAGATAATTTAAAACAATTATATTTAATCAGCATTACGTAGTGAAGAAGCAACTTTATTAGCAACATGGCTCTGTAAAAAGGAAGAAAGAAAATAATTTTCAGTTATAGTTTATTATTACACTATTTTTATACTTCTTAATTACATTTCAGTGCAACCCTTCATGTTCCCCAAACTCAGAATTAGAATTTATATAAGATATTTGAAAATATGAGGGGTTTCATATCTGACATAGCTTATCAAGCCTAAACCCCAGCCTGACTGCATGCACATAATTATTTTTCTTTACATGATGGAAAAATGCATTTGAACTTCATTATACAATAACCTTGACAAAGTTAAACAAAAATGTCTAAATACATAAAAAATTGAAAATAGAAGAAATGAAACAAACATATCTTCAAGGTAAATGTTCAGAGTGAAAGAATTCAGCACGATAATCTTAGGTGATCTTCAAGAAGCTGTATATAGAGTACGACGCATCGTGCTGGCTGTAATGGACTTCCCGTTAAAATAATTATTAACTTACTTGACGAAGCTGGTTGTGAAAGACCAAGAAGTCCGAGTCCAAGACTATCTCCACCATTCAATAGACTTGAACCTGCTAGAGTTGGCGAACTGCCAATATTTAGAAGTGCATCTAGTGACTGATTTGTCCCTATGCCAGAAGGAGGTTTCGAAGGTTCGAAATCCAAGCCGGCTACAAGAAAAAGGAACCCTAAATTTTCTTAAAGAAAAAAAATAGGATGCTGAATTATCAAAAAAAAAAAAAATGTACAAACTTTCAACCGCGCCAATAATTTTTTCTTTTACTTCACACATACTTCCGTGTAATTTTAAACAGAGAGGAATAACTCTCTTTGAATTTTGTCTCTTTTTTCAACGAATGGGTTGAGGATCAGTGATTGAATGATCAAATCCTGTCTTTCACAACAATTTTGGCTTTACTATGACGAGACACGGTGATTTATCAAGTTTTCTCTTCCTCTTTGTGAAAAATATAAATTACATCGGATACCAAGAGGACATTATGGCAACTCTAATGCTAATAAACCAATCACCATATTTTTTAGCGAGTAGGTTACAACCCGTAGCCTACGTCAAAAAAAGTGCATAAACATTTAATAGCCATTTTTTTTTTATTCTTCAACCGAAGTACATAGTGAAATAGGTTAAATAGGGTTTAGAGAGGCTTGCGATATTTGATATTCAAGTAAGTATTTAAAAAAAAAAATAAATAATAGGGGGGAGTCCGTAAATACTTATCTGAGGTTCTCAGTGTCCTGCTTTGCCCCTCTCCCTTATACGACAAATCTTAAAGGGTGAATAAATTAAAAGCATATTCGACAGCTGAAGGTTGCAAGTAAAGCTCGTTATCTTCACCAGTTATTCAATCAACAAATAGCTTTAGACAAGAATGGTAGAAAAGAGCAAGTATAATTTAAGACCGTATATAGAAAACTAAACAAGGTTACGTCAACATTTATTCAGATATATCAGCAAAGACTACACTGGCCTGTAAGATTTTTTTTTAATTTCCTTTGAAGATTTCGTTACTGCCAGTCTTTGGAGTCTTTGAAGACTTCGTTTGTAGATGAAGGTAAAAAATTTTGTAGATGAAGATATATAATTTAGAGGTGACACACCATTTCCCACCTTGAAACTTTGGAAAAGCATAAAATGACAACCGAGCATATTTGCTATCAAAAACTTATCTACATTTCAGTTTGTATTTTAGTATTTCAGTTTCGAACAGCCAATTGTTTAAAATTGACTCAAGTGAAATTTGTCATGAAAAATTTATATGCATTAACCTAGCTCCCTTTTCTTTGATACCCTTTATTAACCCTCGAAATTGTTAAAAAAAATACATTATTTTGACTGTTGGTCTTTCAGTTTTTGCCTCTTGATTTTTCTTTTCTGTCGAACTAAAATTAAGATTCAAACAGAACAAATTTTCAATCTTGTATCTTTGTTTTAATCTTCAGCCAACATCACCGACATAATGTATGGCTGAAACACCCAGTTTTGCATGTTTTTCTTTATCTATCTACGAAAAAACCTTATACCAGAATTTTTTTTTTTATTTGAGACTTTATAATACAATATAGTCGTCACGTTCAAACCGGGGAGCTTTTACAGAATTTAGTAAAGAAACTCCTCATGTACATTTTCAAGCTGTACTAAGTGCTGTATTTGGTATTAAATTGGCTAAAAAATCAGGCTAAAAAATTTAGCCAGGTAACCAAAAGGGAAACCAGCTTATTACTATTTTTCATCTACTTTTTACTTTGATTTACTTATGAACAATATTTGAAGGTATTAGTCTAGAAGGGATGGGGAGGGGGGGGCGTAAAATATACCCTTTCCATATAATACGAATAGCTCATAAAAATATACAGTTATTGGTTGTGTGATAACTAAATAATACTTTCTATGGTAGGTCTCCCCCCCACCAAGAAAGAAAATCCTCGACAGAGCCTAGTCTGGAATGTTGTTCATATTATGGAAACTGAAGCGTATTATTGATATGCATGGCCTAATGAAAGTATCCGAAATTGTTCTTTTGCTCTCTTAGAAAGACAGAACTTTTTAAAATACAATGATGCATATGACATTCAAATACTTCATTTAGGGGCACCAATTCAAAAAACATAGATGGAAGGAGGGCTCAGGATTTTTTTTTTTTTAAGTTTTCTTACCAAAAGATATATTTTCTAAAATTTAAGGGTGGAAATTAACTCCCCCCCCTCCCCCCATCCACATAATCACCGTCTCGGACTTTATTAGGGATCATCTATTGAAATTTACAGTTGTTCCTTCTTCTTTTTTTTACAAAAACAGTTGATGATCCGAACAATCACCACTCCTGATAGACGACGTACTTTATTCTTTTTTAGACAAATCAAAAGGTCCCACTTGTTTTCGGTGATGGTTTTGATGATAAGGAAAAAGCCCCTAATTCCTAACTAACTCAAGAACAAGAAAGTAACAAGTGCAAAAAGTGTTTAAATAAATGTTCTATTTCTTAGAAAAAAGCAAGTCATACCTAATAGATCCATTAAAGGTTGTGATGAAACTTGAGCTTTCTTGTCAGAATTCAACTTTTCTAAGGCAGGCGGTGTTGAGTCAGATAATCCTAATAAGTCCATCAAAGAGTCCTAAAAAAGAAAACAAGTAACAAATTATAATTAGAAATTGGGTACTTAAACAACTGACTAATCTCTCACACTGATAAATATTTTTAGCCTAAGGGGCTGAGAAACAGAATACATATTGGCTACGGTGATTTACAACACAAGCGAAAATATATACAAAAGTAACACAGCACAGGCAAAAAGAAATAAAAAAGACATTAAAATGTGAATTTTAAAATGAAAAACGTTTTAAGAATCTTTTAGAAGATTCGCATTTTAATGTAAGTTTTTTATCTTTATTTTTTGCTTACGTTGTGCTGAAGACGGCCCTTGGACACTGGGCCAAAATATTTAGTAAATTGAATTCCCCTATCTTTAGAAAAGATAGTGGATATACCACTAGGTTCATATCTCTCACTAGGAACGCTAAACGTACGCACATTAGCCAAACCAGGAAAAAGGGAACTAGTCCTAAACGAGATGAACCGTTACCGCTGGGACATGTTGGACTTTCTGAGACTCACCTTCCCTCCACAGGAATAGAAAGAATAAACGACATCACGCTCATCACGTCTGGAAGAAGTGATGGAGTTCACCGCCAAGGTGTCGGTTTCCTACTCTCCAAGCGAGCCAAACAGTCTCTTCTTGCCGTCCATCCTGTCTCTGAACGTATTATCACCATTCGTCTGAAAGGAACCACTGCCAATATGACCATAATCCAAGTTTACGCCCCAGACTCATCCCGGAATGACCAAGAAGCCGAAGAATTCTACAGCCAACTCCAACACACCGTTGACATGGCTCCCAAGAAAGATGTTCTGTTCGTGATTGGGGACTTCAACGCCATATCGGACACTCAAATGATGGACTTGAAGACGTCATGGGCAAGTTCGGGCATGGGAGGCAAAACCACAGGGGTGAAATGCTCATCGAATTTTGTCGGGATAACGAACTTTTCATAACGAACACCATGTTCCGTCATAGAGAACGAAGGAAAGTTACTTAGAGATTCCCTGACGGCCGCACTGCAAATATGATTGACTACATACTTGTCAGCAAGCGATGAAAATTATCAGTACTGAATACAGCTTCCATAGCCGGTGGCGACTTCAACTCGGACCATGTTCTAGTCATGTCTGAGCTTCGTTTGCGTATTCGGAAGCCCCAACAGCTTAAGAAAAGCTTACCAAGATATCGTGTCGACCTGCTGAAAAACATAGAAACAAGGAACAGGTATAGAACAACAATCTCAAGCAAGTTGTCAAGAATCCAACCCATGGAAGCTCCAACAACAGAAGAAATTGACCGATTGGTCGACGAAAGCCCATCCATCATCAGAGAAACTGCTAGTGAAATCCTGGGAATTCAGACCCATTCAGATAAACCGTGGATCACCCCCGAAATTATTGATCTATGTGTGCAGAAGCGCGTCCATGCTAACAAGGTAGATCGACAAAGCAAGGACGAGTACAAGAGGCTGAAGCGCCTAGTAGAAAAGAAAATCCGGCAAGCTCTACGACACTACGTCAATGATAAATGTCGTGAGTGTGAAGAAGCCTTTCAAAGAGGTAATAGCCACTTCATGTACAAGAAAGTCCGCGAACTGTCAAAAAAGAAGTCATCGGCCGCTCCTACACTGTTAGATAAACACGGGCTCCAAATCACGGACTCCGAGGCAAGACGAGAACGTTGGAAGGATCACTTCAGAGAAAAACTGAACCCCACAATAACGCCCGACCCGAACATCTTACTATCTTTCCCACTACCGCAGTACCCAGTAGACCCAAGACCTCCCCCACTAAGAGATGAAGTACTCTCAGCAATAAAATCTCTAAAAATTAATAAAGCCCCAGGCCCGGATGGTATTCAGTCAGAACTATTAAAAGCAGGCCCAGAAGAACTGGTCGATATCTATCACAAAGTCATAACAAGTGTCTGGGAAACGGGCCACTTCCTCAGATCTTGGGCGAAAGCCACCATCGTCCCCCTTTTAAAAAGGGGGAAAAGGGCGACTGTAACAACTACAGACCAATAAGTTTAACTAGCCAACTGGCGAAGATTCTTACAAAAATACTCCTTGACCGTATGAAATCTCTGACAAACCATATCTTAGGGGAATACCAAGCAGGCTTTCGAAAAAATCGCTCCACCATAGACCACATTTTCTCCACTCGGCAAATGATGGAGAAGTATATCGAGTTTGCGAAAGAGCTGCTACTACTCTTCATTGATTTTAAGCAGGCTTTTGACTTGATATGGCGAGATGGATTATGACACATCCTGCTACACTGTGAAGTCCCTGAAAACATAGTAATCCTGATAAGAGACATGTATTCACATTTCGTCAGCCAAGTCCAAACGCCCGAGGGATGGATAGAAGGGTTTCTGAGATCGGCGGGCGTTCTTCAAGGTTGTCTCTTGTCACTCCACCTCTTTAACCTGTTCCTCAACGCAGCGCTATCATTTGCCGAGACTGATGACGGTGCAGAAATTGGAGGAAAGCTTATCGATAAATTGGCATACGCAGATGACATAAAAAAATTCAACAGTCAAGAGCATCTACTCCAAGCTGACACCGACGAACTGGTGTCGGCAACCGATGCCTTTGGGATGGTCGTTAACACAGCCAAAACCAAGGTTATGCGGGTGTCTGGAGACCCTACTCTAAGAAACGTGCAGCTAACAATAAAAGGAGAGCCAGTAGAAAATGTTGACTCCTTCGTCTACCTAGGGAGCCTCCTAAATTCTGATAACGCCTGCTCGAGATCGATCAAACGAAGACTTGGCCTGGCAGGCGCCAGCTTCAAGAACCTCTTGCCAATCTGGAAAAACAAGACTCTGTCAACTTCTCTGAAGGTGCGACTCTTCAACTCCCTCATAATCCCAATTGCTTTATACTCAAGCGAAACTTGGTCAATAAAGGCTGACGATGAGCGAAGAATCTCCGCATTTGAAACTAAATGCCTTAGACGCATTGCAGGGATCACCTACATCGACCGAGTCTCAAATGAAGACCTCTGAAAACTACTCCGTTGTCCCCGCACCATCATGGACCGGGTCAGAAACCAGCATTTCCGCTGGCTTGGCCATATCCATCGAATGTCGGCCAACCAGCTCCCAAAAATCACATTCGAAGGACGGGTCCACGGCACACGCCCCAGAGGCCGACCTCGTAAGAGATGGACCGACAACTTCCAGGCCAATAACCTCCCCCAGCTACTTCGTCTAGCGCCAGATAGATCGAACTACCGTCGCCACATCCATCATTTGCTAAGAAGAGAAGAAGCCCCAATACAGCCACAAAGGACGGACGGGACTTAAGTCAATTAAGTCAAGTATTTTTAGAAAATCTTCGCTATTATTTCTAAGTATGTTTCTTTTTTTGTTATGGAAAGGAAGTGTGGTCTTCGTCGCTATTTACATTTAGACAGTCGCAGTTAAGAATAACAAAGGAACATAGGACAATCAATACAAAATGACGGAAGAAAATAGAAGGAAAGAAAGGAAGGAAGAACATAAGAAAGAAGATATAACATGCAAAATTTAAGAAACAAAGAAAAGAAGAAAGAAAACAACATACAAAATTTATGAAAGAAAGAAAAGAAGAAAGAAAATACGACCTACAAAATTTGAGAAGGAAAGAAAATAAGAAAGAAAAGAAGAAAGAAAAAAAAATTATGAAAGAAAGAAAAGAAGAAAAAAGCATACAAAATTTAAGAAAGAAAGAAAAATACAATACTTACCGATTCTTTTTTCGGCTCAACGGATGGTAGAGCTGTTTCAGTTGGTTTTAATTCACCATTTGCCACAAGTCGATTAGCTTTGCTAGTTTCCATAGCAGGCATCTTTTCAAAAACTGCAGACTTGAGATTTGAATGTTTAGACACATACTGAGTAAACTCCAGACCACGTTGCTGCAGTTCAACATTCAAGTTAACAGAAAAAAGCCGCATAATCTTCTCAATCCGCCTATAGCAGAAAAAAAGATTGAGTTGGATTAAAAAGATACAATTTAAACGACTCAGATAACAAAACTAAAAATATAAAAGAAATTTTCAGCCCCGTAAATTTAAGTAACAGCCAAAAAAGAACCAAAAGAAGAGAAAAACAGCGAAAGGTGTGCAAGCGAGATCACAAAAAAAGAGAAAGTCAGTGTTTCTAACCCACACTCAAAGCATGGACACAGCTGGGAAGTATTTTTTTTCTGGAGAGGGTAGCCAAATTTCATAATAAAGCAAAACCCTTCATCATAGGCAGCACAATAGCGCTGCCTAAGTAAAGAGCCATATGGGCACAATTTAATTATTTATTTATTAACTTTTTTTGGTTTTAGAGCAGGGCACTTCGTATCGAAGCAGTTGTCGTAGAAACTTCAAAAAAGGTCATTCGATTGGAAATTTATAGTCGTAAGTTATTTGAGGACAACATAATCCCCCTCACACACCCACCACTCCCCCAAACACATCCAATCAAAGTTTTGAGATAGCCATTTTGTTCAATCTAGATGAAAGCTCCGGAAACTTTGTCTTTGAGGCTGACAGCCCACATCCCTCAAGGCAAGGATTGTAAGTTACGCCCTGGGGGCTATAGAAAGGGTGGTCGAAGGAATTTCGGAGAGGGCTCATTGGATTGGTAATCAGAAGTTCTAGTGCCCTTTTTAAGATTCAAAGTGATCGGAAGGTGGATGACCCTCCCCCCCCCAACACCTCGTATTTTCCCGAAATGCATCTGATAGAAATTTTGGGATGGCCATTTGTAGTCGTAGAAACTTCAAATAGGGCTTATTCAATTAGAAATTTAAAGGGTCATTGCCCTTTTTAATAGTAAAAAAGACTGGAGGGCTAACACCCACCCCCACGCTTATCAATTGCCAAAACACATCTTAACAAATTCTGGATAGCTATTTTGTCCACCGTAGTTGAAAGGCCCAGAAATTATGCCTTTGAGGATGAAAACGTCCCCCCCCACACAACCCTCAGCGCAAGGGTTGTATGTTATGCCCAATGGACATATAAGATATTTATTGAATGGATGGTCGTATAAACTCCGGAGTGGCCCCATTGGATTGGAGACCATATGCTCTCGTGCCCTTTTTAAGAGTCAAAATGATCGGGGGCAGCCACCCTACGTCGTATTTTCTTCAAATACATCCGATAAAAATTTTGAGACAGCCATTTGTTCAAAAATACTCCAAAGATCATATAACAATGCTTTCGGGATTGAAAGAATCCCCCAGAGTCTGAGGGTAAGGGTTGTAAGTTATGCCCCAGGGGCATATAAGATTTTTATGGAAGAGGTCATCGTGGAACTTTAAAAGAGGCAAATTTGATTGGAAATGTATAGTTCTAGTTTCCTTTTAAGAGTCAAACATGACGGAGAGCAACTAGCTCCAGTCCAGCACACCCTATTTTCCCGAAACGAATTCAGTTGAAATTATGTGAAAGCAAGCCATTCGGTTACCAATTGTCAAAAAATCATATAGCAATGTCTTTAGGGTGGACACAAAACCCCAGAGCCCATGGGCAAGAGTTTTAAGTTCTGCCCCGGTGCATATAACGTTTTTATGGAACGGATGGTCGTATAAACTTTGGATCGGTCGAGCTCATTTGACTGGAGGTCGGAAGTCTTTGTGCCCTTTTTGAGAGTCAAAAGTGAATGGAGGACAATCAGCCCCCCTAAGCTATCATTCCCCAAGCACATCCGATCAAAATTTTAAGAGAGCTATTTTATTCAGCATTGTTGAAAGGTCCAGTAATTATATCTCTGGAGATCTCAACCTTCCCACAGTCCTTAGGACAAGGGCTGTAAGTTAGGCAATTCGTTCATTGTTTACACATAGTATATGTTATTGAGAAAGGTATGCATGTTTGAACTTTACTTTCCAAAAGACGAAGGGCATTCAGGTGAGCCTTTAAGAGAATGTTGAGGGGAGTGTTGAACTAAATCAAAACATGATATGTGTCTACGGATTGTATAAAGGGTGTAACACCAGAATAACGATTATATTAATTTGAAAAGTTCAGGAAATGATAAGGGATATGATGAAAAAGGCAATATTTGCAAGCTACCAATGCTACTACAACTACCAACACTACTACCACACTACTCCACCTGCTGTATTGAGGGGAAATTCGAATAAAATCAAAAGACGCTGTGTGCATACACAATGTCAAAATAGCGCATCTCAAGAATTGATTTGGTTATTAAGTTGGAACTTTCCCAGAATGCTTTAACGGGGAAAATCGTGTCACCAAAAGGTCACCACACATTAGCAGTAATGTGCACTAAAAAGTGCACATTACTGCTAGTGCTGCATTTACTATTACTAATACTACTACTTCTATTGCAACTACTTGTAAGGCTAAGAGCACTGAGATGAAAATTTCAAGAATTATATGAGCATACAGGTTATCAAAAGGACATATCAATAATGTAACAGCAGTGGCTAATTGAATTAAGCTAAAACTTTTAGGACTTTATTAGAGGGATTTTCTACTGACCAAAAGGCAATATGTTAATACTACTGCCGCTAGTAATAGCAGCACGTAGTAAAAGCTAGTAAAGCCAGTAACATGCAACCCAGGTACTGGGATGCTAGTTTTAACTCACCAGTTTCAGCTACAGTTACCTACATATTCTAAAATTACAACACACCTGATTCAGTTGCGAAGCTCACTTCATCAAAAACGGTCGTTTTTAACTAAAAGAAATTCTCCATATTCTCTTGTGTAACACAAGGACAATTCAACAGGGCTTCCAAAGAAAGCCATCAGCCTCAATATCTCCCATCATTAGTTCTTCAACGAGCCAACCCTCGACAAGTACTATGCTGTCAGTTTCAACTAACGAATTTCAACAATAATTATCTTTGAAGGATACTTTCAACTCACACGAGACCATCAGCAGACTTAGTGGAAGTTCCTCTAATGCCATAATAGCGAGCTTTTAACAGGGCTTCCAAATACAGACAGACTACAGAGTCATAATCCTCAATACGTCCTACCACAAGGTCTTCAACGAGTAAAACCTCAACAAGCACAAAGCTGTCAATTTCAACTTACAACTTTCAGCAATAATTACCTTAAAAGGACAATTTATACTCACACAAGAACAACAAACAAATTTAATGGAAAGTTTCCTTGATGCCCTGTTAATCAGCTTTTAACAGGGCTTCCAAAAACAGGCTAACAACAGAGTACTAAACTTTAATACCTCCCACCACAAATACTATAATGAGCGAGTCCTGAGCTGTTAGTTTCAACTTAAATTTTCATCTATTATTACCTATCAGTTCCAGAAACTACAAGATATCTGATTCAGTTGGAACAATCACTTCATCTTCTTCATCACAATTTTTCCAGCTGAAGAAAACTCTCCATACTCTTCTATTCATAACATGGCAATTTCGACAGGGCTTTCAAAACAGGTCATCAGCAGAGAAATCAGCCTCCATACCTCCCTCAATACCAGAGTTATAAAGTACTGAGCTTTTCATCTCAGCTACAGTTCCCTTAAAGGAAATAAACTCTCTATTCACTAAAAACCACTAGTAAACTTAGTGGAAAATTTTCCTAAGGCTATAATGGCATATTCCTTAGTGACTAAGCTTGATTGCTTGGACGTTAATATGGATTCCAGAAATTGGAAGATGTATCTGATTCAGTTGCAACAATCAATTCATCTTCTTCATCAAAACAGTTTTTCCAGCTCAAGAAAACTCTCAATACTCTCCTATTCATGGCATGGAGCATCTGTGAGCCAACCTATGAGCATCTTGGTTGTTACCCAGTGAACCAAGTTTTTCTTTCTGGCCGTTAACCTCTTAAAAAAGATGGTTAGACAAAGAATTGTTGGCACCAAATGTAGGCTGAGAGTCTTTTCGAACTCTGTGAAATGTGGAGGGTGCAATTGCTCATTCCATGCAGGAGCAGAAAAGTGTGCCAAAATTGTTACAGCTAATTGGAGTGAGAGCTGGTGTTATCCTGACTGCTCCTCTAAGAAAATTTCAACCATACAGGTAAATTCTTTAAACTCACCTGTTTTACCTTCACCTCGCACCCCTCGTTCTCCAAATTCAATAGCCAGGATGCTTATATATATATATATATATATATATATATATATATATATATATATATATATATATATATCCTAAAGGAACTTAAATCCCTGTTGCCCCTCCTTTCACAGAAGTCGATTCCAGCTATCCCTAATCAGCATGAAGTGACCCCCCCTCGTGAAGTTTCTTATCCTGTTTTACCTTCACCTCGCACCCCTCGTTCTCCAAATTCAATAGCCAGGATGCTATATATATATATATATATATATATATATATATATATATATATATATATATATATATATATATATATATATATATATATATATATATATATATATATATATATATATATATATATATATATATATATATATATATATATATATATATATATATATATGTATATATATAAGGAACTTAAATCCCTGTTGCCCCTCCTTTCACGGAAGTCGATTCCAGCTATCCCTAATCAGCATGAAGTGACCCCCCCCCCCCCTCGTGAAGTTTCTTATCCCTGAGGGCACTACGGTGTTTACCGTCAATCCATCCTCTACTCGCGACACCACCAAAGAAAAATAAACACCTGCTCACGTGAGGTATCTGTTCAGACCAAACCATTTTTACGTTTTGCCAGTGATAATATAGCGTTATTCAAATCCCTGTGTTAAAGATTTTTCTTGCTAGACAGAAATCTACTCTACTAATCTGGAAGTTCTTAAACAAAAGCCTGCGTTGTGGCTTTCAAAATTAAAAGACAGACTAGAAGAGACATTACGGTACATTTCGAACATTATTTCTGACCGCCTATTCGCAATACAAAACAATCATATTCCTCCCCAACTGGGTATCTTCAATATCTCCGATATTTCCTCTTCCTTCAAGGAAAATCAGAAAATGCTAATCTGTCCTTTCCAACTTCATCTGAGAGGTCAAGTGCAGTGTGTCAAACTATTGTCAAACAGGTTATTAGCAATGCCACTGACCGGAACCGTCAAGAAAAAAAAATGTTGAAGCTGAATCAATTATCTTTGAACGGATTAATCCCACCGACATATCTTCTATTGCTATGGGAACGGATCAAGCTACCGAATACACAAGTAGCTTAATGACTTCCGGTTGTATGTCGACAATAAAAGGTGATAATGACAATGTTATTTTAAGGTCTTACAAGGTCAATGCTAAATCGTAAGCAGATGATGATATACTAATTGTTTTTGAGAAACTTGTGAAAAAAGAAAAGAAAGGAAACGCAAGAATAAGCGGGGAAAAATATGTGATATGTAGCCATTTTAATCACGGTCTCTGTAAGTTTCGTAAGAAGTGCAAGTTTTTACATATTTGTCGTAATTTTATTTTAGGTATTTGTATGTCCGATAAGTGCAGTCTTGATCATGTTCACCTTTGTCCAGTTTTACCTTGTATTGACAAATCGTATTGTTTTGCTCATGTATCAACCAGTGCCATATGGTAGGTTTAAAATCCTACCTTTTTTAGGGCGACACTGACAGCATTCATGACCCCTCCTCCCTTGGTTATGTTCCAATCGACTTCCTGTCTCATCCCCCTGCATACCCAATGTAGAGCAGCATCTTCAGAAATCTATCCCTTGAAAATTTCCTCCGTCCCAGGTACTTACGCGTGTCCAATCGACCCAGCCCCTCAGATCACGTTACACAATTCGGACTATCCCCAAACCTCCCCTTACTCACATCCCTCCCGAAAACCTACATCCCATAGAGTTAGATCCTCTCCGTATGTCCAAGAATTTGAAAACTGGCTCTTGCCTCCATCCGCCATTGGCCAAAATAAACCTGACCCCTCCCCTCTCAGACATCCTCCACCCTACTTCCCTTTCCCAGCATCTACTTGCCTTACTATCCCCCTATAAAGACCATACCCAATTTGACTTCTTTCCGTATCACTAGAAAACCTTTCCCCAATCCCTTCTACTTTATTCCCCGTGGGTACCCTACCAATGTGACTTTAGTTTGAGAGTTTCTACGTGCAAAAATTATCCTGTAGTAAATAGTCCACCCTAAAATTATCAACTCCATCCCACAGCCCATATTCAAAACCCACCCCGAGGATTACTGAAACTTATCGACAATCACGTTTCCCCAGTCGCTTATTTTAATTTAACGATATATCTTTGCCCTTTTATTGACAGAAAACTTCAATTCGATGACGAAAACTTTGCTTTAAAGCCGGAGCACTGGGAAATGCTCCTGAAAGAGCCAATATTTACCGCAGTAGTATATCCCCTGCTGAACCGACTGACGGAGATACTAGCGACTCAGACGAATTTTACTTACAATTACAGTAGCAAATAGACAGGGTCCCAGGTAGAAATATGGTATTTTTACTAGGAGATTTTAATACCGAGGTCGGTAGAAATAGAGATAGACAGTTTTGTACAAAAGGAGTCTTGTTTTTCTTTTGAAAAGAGAAATTCAGCTGTTGCTAAGTAATAAAATAAAATCCCTAATTTCTCTGCCTCACAGCTTTATACGACAGAACTTTTCTTTCTAGATATTTCGCCCTTATTGAAATTTCCTTGGTCCAATGTATATAAAGTGAAGCTTTAAGCACATTGGACAAAACAAATTTTGGGCTCTTTTTGGGATCTGCTTTCCAAAATTTTTAATCACTAACGCCAAAAGCCTCAAGGTGCTTTCAGGATAATTGCTGGCTAAATTTAAATTCCATTGACCTTCAAAAATCATTTGACCTTGTTAACCACAACATTTTAGTTGAGAAACTTGTAACTGATTTCAGCATTGGTTCTTTACTGGGGAAATTGGTTAACTCCTTTTTATCAAATAGATCACAAGTACTCAAATAGCAGACTCATTTTTCTAGTCCCCTCCCTGTCCACAATGGAGTACACCAAGGTAGTCTCCTAGGTCCCCTCCTTTATCTGTAATGATAAATAGCCTCGCTAAGGAATTTCCATACAGATGGAAATTTGTGGATGACCTAACGGTTGTTGAAACCTGCTACGAAACTTAGTAAGCAACCTTATGAGTATCACAAATGATACTGCAGGTGACGCTGCAAACTTAGACATGAGAGTAAACCCCTCTAAATTTATTGTAATGCCAACATGTTTCCTTAAAACTTCACCCCTATCCCTCCGGATATTTCTGTATCTTCCTTTAAATTAATTCGGGCTACAATTTCCTTTAATTTAAAGTGGGATATCCACTTTAAAGATATTGTCCATAGAGCCAATGCGTCCATGGTTCTTCCTATGCTTTTGAATAAATTTAACGTCCCCCATCCCATTCTTTAAGGATCTACACTTCCTTTGTACGCCCGCATCTTGAAAATGTTTGTCCAGTTTGGCATCCTGGCATCTCCCGCTGTGAATCAGAAAAAATCAAAGCTATTCAAAAAAGAACCCTGAGAACACTTTTTAAAGAAGCTAAGGTACCATACTCGCTTTTTCTATAAGAGGCCAAGCTAGAAACTGTTGAGCACAGGAGAGGAACGTTGTGCCTCTTTGCAAAAAATGCAATAATAAACCTTCGCATGGAAAACATTTCCCAAAAAGACACTCCCCGCCTAGACATCGCCTGCCATGTACTGTTTCTGAACCCGTTCCAATCTTGTTCCCTATCCCTTGCTTTACCTCCAGGTATGAAAAAAACACCTTGTTCCCTTCATTACTGTTATAATAAACCGCTAGTTTTCCTCTTTCTTTTTTTGGTACTGGTGATACCCCAGTTTTTTGTTCGTTTGATTCTCCCCCCCCCCCTTTTATTTGTCATCTTTTAAATCTTTTTAACGAATATCTTATTTCAGTCCTTTTTAGCTTTTTTTTTAGTTCTTACCCTTTTAGCTTTCTGACATTTTTCATTTTAATATTTTTGACTGAATGGTTTTGTCTTTCTGATGATGTTGTTTTTGGCATTGTTTTTAGTTGTTGGCTTTATTTATTTATTTATTTTTTTTTGGTTTTTTGACTCCGAGATGCGAATTCGGCCTTTTGGGGCTTGTGATAGACATTTTTTGAAATAAATATCCTATCTCCCCTTATCTCTCAGCAGGGCTTTCAAAAACAGGCCTCCAAAAGAGTTATCAGCCTCAGTACATCCTTATCATCCCGACAAGTGCATGTTTTTCATTTCAACTACAGTTGTCTTAAATAAAATACAAATTCAACTCACTCAAGACCACTAGTAAACTTTGTGGAAAGTTTTCCTAATGCCATAATGGCATATTCCTTAGTGACTAAGCTTGATTGGTTGGATGTTAAAATGGATTCCAAAAACTGCAAGATATCTGATTCGGTTGCAACTATTACTTCATCTTCTTCATCACAAACAGTTTTCCCAGCTAAAAGGAACTCTCCGTATTCTCCTATGCACCACATTGCAACCTGAAATTCAATTCTATTATTGTAGCTATTTTACATTTAGTATCATATAATATAACATATGTCTATAATATATATATATATATATATATATATATATATATATATATATATATATATATATATATATATATATATATATATATATATATATATATATATATATATATATATATATATATATATATATATATATATATATATAATATATATTTATAAATATGATATATAAATTATATTTATATAAAAAAGTCGAAAGTTACTTTGTACTTGATAATTAAATACAATCTGTAAATTACTTCACTTGAAATACAAAAAACTGCGGTAAAATTTCAGCCAAAGTAAAATTTCAGTAGTAATTTTTAAGATAACATTTCGATATTTTGTTTTTAAATTGTAATAATATAATTTTATTTTTAATAAAACCCATCAAAACAAAAGCATGAATTTCGCTTGGTTTCTTTATACTGAACTAAATTCGAGAACTTTCATCCAACACTGGAACTATTCAATTGCTTAAAATGGTTTAGAAAAAACATTAATATATACACGAATATTACTATACGAGTATTTTCGTCCACAGTTTTCACTGTTTGGTAAACTCCTGGTCATCCAGGAAGAAGCAAATGCATGTTCTGACCCCCCCCTCCCCCTGGTATAATATGAAAAGTGTCCAAGTCAACAGGGATCAATCACGGCAGGGTGATTGGAGACTTCAATATGCACCTATTTCACCCTGACTCACATCCTCTTATCATGGATAGTTTAAGAGGGACTTAGCGTTAATTGCATTTAGGGGTTATCTGACCCATAAATTCCTGAACTCTGGGTAAATTAACAAAAATATTATTGCAACTGTTATTTTTCGAATATATATGTATATATCGCTAATAAGATTCTAGCAAGAAAAATATAAGCGAAAGTATGGTCGCAAATTAAACAAAAGGTTTAATTTGTGGTCTTAGAACAGAGCCTCCTCCCTTGTTGTCTACAGAAAGCAAAATTAAATGTTTTGAGCTAGACAATGCATTTCCAAACAGGAAACAACATCTCGACTTTTTTTTAACCTACTAATAAGTATATACTAATAAGTACTAATAATAAGTACTAATAAGTACTAATAATAAGTACTAATAAGTAAGTATTTTTTTTAACCTATTAATAAGTATATACTGATAAGTACTACTAGTAAGTATATTTTTTTCAACAAATTAATAAGTATAATCTGCTAATAAGGTCACACCAGAACAAGGTGGAAACTTATTCACACCAAATAAGTTGAAAAAAAGAAGAAGAAGAAAAAAAAAAAAAAAAAAACAAGGCGCCGTGACACAATATGCCATGTAATGTTTCATGACAGAACTAGAATTGAAAGCGAAATGTACCACTGATACATTGACAGCATAGCGCTACCCCGCAGAATTAGAAAAAAAAAGCAAACTGAACTGAAATCTAATCAGCTATTTTTTTGATTTTATTAAATGTCTGAGCTTCTTTGGGTTGAACTTGGAGCTTTCTAAGGGCAGACATATTTATTTAATGTTACACCATTAGTGTATTATAAGATAAATGTGGCTATGCTAGTCTGGAGGACAATAGCTAAATTTTAACGAATGTACAAAAATATACTTATTGATGCCTTTTGACTAAAAAGAGCTTCTGCTTTATCTAGAGCTTTATCTTCTGCTTTATCTAAAGTAAAATCAGAAAAGGATAAAAGAAAATGAAGCTGTAATTGATTAACGACGCTTCTGATTTCTAAGGTCCTTATGTCAGCCCTGTAGTGTGTTAGTACAGCTAAGTTCAAACTCTGGGTCCTGTATCACCAAACTGAGATTAAACCCATTACACCACCACAGGACCAAAAATGAAATTATTTCTTATTTAGCTTTATTAAAGTTACGATAATACTGGATAATCATAAATGGGGCTAGCAGTTCTTTTCTAGGGCACAAACTCGAAATGCCGCTCACACGAATTTCTTTTACTCTTTGAGCAGGACTTTCAAAGCCACACTACCGTATCCAAGCAAGGATATTGTTTCACGCCTTCAGCAAACTAAAAGTACCGACCGATATTGCATGTGTGTAGGTTCACGGAGTCTATGATTGTAGCACAAAGCGGTACTTCACCAAGACAGCACTAATTTGCAAAAGCACCTGAAAGCATCATTAGCTTTCATCAATGAGTTTCCATTAGTTTTCATATGAGCATTCATTTACAGCTCTACGACTTTCCAATAGCCTGGTAGCGCAAAGGAGAAAAAAAGGAAATAAAATCAAGCAGAGACACAGCAGTGCCACCCATACAAAAATGCAATTTGCAAAAGCACCTGAATACAATCATTAGCTTTCATCAATGAGTTTCCATTAGTTTTCATATGAGCATTCATTTACAGCTCTACGACTTTCCAATAGCCTACTAGAGCAAAGGAGAAAAAAAAGGAAACAAAAACAGAGACATAGCAGTGCCACCAATAATAATATGCGATTTCCCTTGGTTTTCAAGACGGGGGACTGCCCACCACTGATCAAACGTCTTCAATGGTTTTCTTCAATTTGATGTTATGTTTGAGGGTTTTCAAAGTCTTTTTAGAGACTAGGTAAAATTTTATTTTGTATAGGCATGTCTTTACAAAAATAAAATGCCTTTACAAAATCAAATTTTCATTCCTTTACAAAAATTTGACAATTAGATCACATTTTTACCACAGACAGGATTTTGACTGTTTCTGTAGCTAAACAGCCCCTCTCTCTACTTCCTTCAACAAAAATAAACCTGATATTTGAACTAACAGCGAAAGCTGAAAGCAGAGATAAGTAGTTGAGTTCTCTCTCGGCGTAAATTTTGGTAACTAAAACAATTCAAAAAACATCCTACAAACAATTTTGACATGTACGATCCATGTCTTTGCTGTTAAAGAGTGAAACTACACATTCATAAATTATCTATACAAGTCAGCGCAAAACCTCCGCCCCCCTCCCAGCTCTGATATCAAGCACAATCCTATCGGGCCTAACAGTTCAAATACTGAAGGCATTTTAAAATCAACAAAGGCAAACTTACCTGAGCTAAAGGCTGTTTTTCACTGATTGGCTTTGATACAAGGCCACTTTCATTGGGTGTCTCTAATCTAACTGCATTCCAAAGTTGACCAACACAAAAACCCTGTAGCGACACTGCTTCAGAAACAAGCTGCAACACACCAGCAATAACATCGTCTCGTACATAGTTTCCAGCCTAAATACAAACAACACGTGATAAAACTTAATTAATAAAAATATTCTAAGCTCTATTACGACATCCATGACTAAATCAGCAAGACCGTATACGGAGGAAAAGGAGTGGATGATACAGTGCCTGACTCACATGGGTGCCCTGGATGAGACCGGGTTAAAGGTTTTTTTTTTAATTGAGAGACCCGTAGGCAAAGGTTGTTATTCAAGACCTTATTTTCTTTAATAATAAATTAGAGAAAATGTGAGTGGAAATGACGTCCAAATCAGGATTGGAAATTTTCTCCCCGGATACCAAAAATTACAAAACTGCACTCTTTGTTTTGCTTCAAAAAAAAAAAAAAAACAATAACATTACATTTTCGATTTTGAACCAAAACTTGAAAAACAACCGGCAATGGTTAAGATCAGGTTTGGAAAACCCTAGGATGTCCCACTATTCTCTTCATTTTTCACGTAATTAGCACAATAATTTTTAAACCCCCCTCCCATCTTCATATATGCTTGTTTGATATAAATTACAGTTAAAATGCAAATTTAATAGCCGAAATTATACATCAGCAGCAATAACCAAGAGTAAAATCTTATTTATCTTGCCGCCCATGATTTGAGACTAAGGGGCAGAAGGAGGCTCAAAATTTTAATATATGATCGTGCACAATCAAATTTCTATACTGCATTTTTTGGACCAGGTGTGACTCCCCCTCCCCCCACCGCCTCTGAAACCAATCCTTCCATAC
This sequence comes from Artemia franciscana, assembly GCF_032884065.1. Lineage (NCBI taxonomy): Eukaryota > Metazoa > Arthropoda > Branchiopoda > Anostraca > Artemiidae > Artemia > Artemia franciscana. Next base: position 41,825,910 of record NC_088875.1, read on the forward strand.
ATACCGTTGACCAATGTTTTATACCAGATTTCGCTGGTTTTATTGTTGTAGTTCCTTTTTCAGATAGATATCATTAACCAGCTCTTGATGAGAAATAAGCACAAAAACACTATAAATAAGTATGAAAATACGAATATAAGTATAAAAAAGAGATAATTATAAAAATAAAAACAAAAATGCATTAATTATTTTCTTCTACGTGAGTTAGAAACTAAAAATAACATGAAACAACAGAATCGGCGAATTTTTATACAAAGTCTAGGGCTATATCACGCATTGGGGGGATGGGGGTTAAACTGGAAACGATTCTGAGAATCCAATAAGTCAAAATTTTCTGAATGTAATGAAGCAAAAAATTATATTGTTATAGCAAATAGTTCACAAGAGGGGATAAACTAAAAAGTTACCTATGCTAGTTTAGAAGGGGAATTTGCAAAACATTACCCTTTTTTATATTTCCTTCCAGTTTAACTGCATCCAGAATTTATAAAAATGTGTTTATTTTTGGATATTTCTATGGCTTTCCTTGCCCATTGTGTTATTTGCACCAAATTACAAAAACATAAAGAGGGAGGGGACAAGGATATTTTCGAACTGTTAATGTTAATTAACTAATAAAAAATAAGTAATTGACTAAAATAAATTGACTAATTAACTGTTAATGAAGATAAAGAAAAATACTGGGCAACATCGCTAAACTATGTCTAACAGATGTTAGCGGCAACTTCGGTGCTATGGAAAAACGTCGACAAAGCTACTCAAATCATAGAGAGGAGGAAGGGATTTAAAACGATAAAATTCATTTCCCGAAAAGTATATTTTTCTAAATCTAGGAAGGTCGAAATTACCTCCCTCTCCTCCTCATCCCGAAATCAGCGCCACTATATAATGCTTCTACACACAAGTTTGAAAGTTATTAGAATTCAAAACAAGGCAGTAACTTACAGCCAATAAGACTTTTAGAAGAACTTCAAAATGCCATCTAGGGGTTGGAGCATACTTTTCAAATGCCAAGACCATATTAGAAGAGCACTGGGACTGGAATTCGGGATCAGCGGTTTCCAAGAAACAAAGTAGCTCTTTGGTCATGATTTTGATATTCGACTGATTTATCAGTAAGAAACTCAATTCTAAAGCTCTTCGACGAATCGTCACATCAGGATCCTGTGTGAAAAATAAACACTAACTTAGACGGCTATATATATATAAAAAAAAAGAGAGAAGATGGGACATCACAGAAAAACATCCCAGGCACAGTATTTATAAAACTAGTAAAAATTCTTTTATTTAATTGGGTTAATCCAATTCAATTAAAATGGTATTTGACTTTATACTTCTAATTAATTATATATATATATATATATATATATATATATATATATATATATATATATATATATATATATATATATATATATATATATATATATATATATATATATATATATATATATATATATTTAAATTAAAACTATTTATGATTAAATTAAATTTAACAAATAAGGAATTAAATTAATTTTTTTAATTTATAGATTCTGATATCTGACTGATTTATTAACAAATAGTCCACTCGTAAGCATTTCAACGACTAAATTCTTCATGATCCTAAACGTAATTAAATAAAAAAAACAAGATTTTTCAACTGAAAGTAAGGAGCAACATTAAAACTTAAAACGAACAGAAATTATTCCGTATACGCCTCGCTCTTTATGCTAAAGTTTGACTCTTTCTCACAACTTTACTTTTTAAAACAATAAAAAACTTTATCGTAAAGAGCGAGGCGTCAAGGAGAGGACAACCCCTTTCACATACGGAATAGTTTCTATTCGTTTTAAGTTTTAATGTTGCTCCTTACTTTCAGTTGAAAAAATTGTTTCTTCTATTTAATTTCTGAAAGTTTTTGAATTAATGCATGTTTTGATTTTGGCTCACCGTACATGAAGAATTAAACGAAATTTGCATATTAATTTTTTTTTGGCTAAATAGCTTGCTCAGAGTTTTGATCGGGCGATTTTGACAAAAAAAGAGGGAGGAGGCCTAGTTGCCCTTCAATTTCTGGTTACTGAAAAAGGCAACTAGAACTTTTTATTTTTCTACGAACGTTTTTATTAGTAATAAATACACGTAACTTACAAATTAACTTACGTTGCGAACTTCAATATTTGCATATTTTTATTACGTATATGAGGGGGTTCGCCCCCTCGTCAATACCTCACTCTTTACACTAAAGCTTAAATTTAGTCCCAATTCTTTAAGAATGACCCCTGAATCACAAAAGCCATAGAATAAATAATTGAGATTACTAAAAATACTTTCACGTAAAGAGCGAGGTATTGAGGAGGAGACGAATCACTTATATACGTAATAATTTCTGTTCATTTTAAGTTTTAATGCTGCTCCATACATCTAGTTGAAATTTTTTTTTTTTCATTTATTTTCTCTTTTTTTTGTTTAAATAATGCTAGAAAATCAGCGCCCCCTTCATGGACATTTTCTTCCCTCATAATAAATTCCTTCATGGAAAGATCCTCCCACGTAACCCCCTTCCCCCGACCCCCCCACCACGAACAAGTCCCCCTAAAAACGTTTGTATGCTTCCCAATAACCATTATTATATGTTTGTAATTTGCAGCCCCTCCCCCGGGGACTGGGGGGGGGGATTAAGTCGTCCCCAAAGACAAAGTTATTAGGTTTTTCGTCTATGCTGAATAAAATGGCTATCTCAAAATTTTGATCTGGTGACTGTGGGAACAAATGAGCGTGGGAAGGGGCCTAGGTGGCCTCCAATGTTTTTGGTAACTTAAAATGGGCACTAGAAATTTTTATTTCCGTTAGAATGAGCCCTCTCACGACAATTCTAGGACCACTGGGTCGATACGATCACCCTTGGGGAAAAAAAAAACAACAAAAAAAACACACAAATAAACACGCATCCGTGACCTTCTGGCAAAAAATACAAAATTCCACATTTTGTAAATAGGAGCTTGAAACTTCTACAGTAGGGTTCTCTGATACGCTTAATCTGATTGTTTGATATTCGTTACGACTCTATGACTTTTGGGGGGCGTTTCCCCCTATTTTCTAAATTAAGGCAAATTTTCTCAGGCTCGTAACGTTTGATGGGAAAGACTAACCTTGATAAAACTTATATATTTTAAATCAGCATTAAAATACGATTCTTTTGATGTTACAATTGGTATTAAAATTCCGTTTTTTAGAGTTTCAGCTACTGTTGAGCCGGGTCGCTCCTTACTACAGTTCGTTACCACGAACTGTTTGAAAAACAGCAGTAACTCTGCTGCGACAAGATATGAAATAAAGGAAGAAAAAATGGAAGGAAGGAAGAAAAAATGGAAAGGAAGGAAGAAAAAATGGGTAATCATATGAAAACAAGCCATAAAAACATTAATAAAATTAGTCGAGTTTTCTTTAATTAACTGGCCTCATTTTATTTCGTCACAATTTATTCTATTATTTTACTTCTTTTTAATTAATGTTGATTTTCTACTGATTTAAGAACAAATAACAATTTATCAACAAAAAACAATGAAAATTGATTTATTGTCCAAAGTGTGTTTGCCTATCCATTTGCGGCCAAACGAAAAGCAGTTCGTTCCAGAAGGAGGGGGGTGTCATAAGAAAGGAGTCAAAGGAGATTGGAGCTAAATAACAAACAAAGACCACATTGCCTTTCCATTACAAAAACAAACAACACGGAGATACAAGGAATTTTTTCTTAGGACAGTGACCCTTAACCTTAAATAAACATTTCGACCCTATATCCAAGAGCCGTCCTCACTAAAAATAAATGAAAATATAAAAGAAACTCCAATTAAGATACGACCATTAAAACTAAAATCATTTTAAAAACAGTCCTAGCATCCTTACTTCAGGGAAGCTCAACCAGGACTCTAGGGTTAAGGTTCCACTATCTTAAGAAAAAATTTCCTGTTGTTTCTACTTGTTGTTTGTATTTATGAAATGAGAGCTTCAAATAGACTGGGTTGTAGTCTGGGTAGTAGTCTGGTTGTAGTCTGTAGACTGGGTAGTAGCATACAAAGTTGCGTTGGGCACAGAGGACCTGGTGCTTCAGTGAGTTGCTATTGGTCAAAAAGACATGGGTATCAACAATTGGTATCACTGGAAATGGTATTATTGGATAAACAATTGATATCAACAAAAGATGGAAATCAAAAGCCCTTCGATGAATCGCCCCTTCAGGATCCTTTACGTAAAAACTAACAGTTAATCTATGTTTTAGACCAGATATGAAAGAACCATAAGTCCTTTGGATATAGCCAGTATAATTTGAAAAATAAAGCAAAAGGCTTACAATTAACCTTAAAAAGAACAAAAAGGGTAAAATCTTTAAAAAATATTGAAAAAGATTAGATTGAAAAAAAATACTATTTTTTGGTTTAGTTTTTACCAGCCTTCGTCTTCTAGATTTTATGGTTTTGTATTTTTACTATTCATTTCTTTTTTATTATGTAGATGTCAAATGTTATGTTTGTTACTCCCAGCTATTATGAGCTCCACTCCAAATTGTGGGGGCATTATTATTGTGTTGTTTTTTAATACTAAGTTGAGAGAACGAATTCAAAAGCGCTCCGATGAATCGCACCTTCGGGATCCAATACGTAAAAACTAACAGTTAATCTATGCTTTAGACCAGATATGAAAGAAGCAAAGAGAAAATTGAAAATTACAAGGAAAACGTGGCATAGATTTACTTAAGAAAACTTAATTTAAATATTCTTTCTAGTTAAGTTAGTTTTATTTAATCTCATTAACTTCGACATTCGGCTAATTTATCAGCAAACAAACTCAATTCTACGACCTTTACGAAATGTATGAATTCAATTCAACGAATTTAACATTTCAACAAATATAACGTTAGAATTCTGTGCGTAGAATAAGTAAACGGTTACTCGAATTTAGAACAACGATGGAAAAAAGGGAGAATAGATGGGATATCACTACAATACGTTTCGCATAAAATATCTACTAAATTCTCGGAGTTTCTTTTATTTAACTGGCTTAGTTTTATTCAAATCTTATAAAATTTTGTTAATTATTTTCTTCTATTTGAGCTAGATGTATTTTTATTAATTTTGAAATTTGAATGAGCTATCAACAAAAAAATCAACCCAAAAGCTCTTATACGAATCGCTACATCAATGTAAAAAATAATCAGTCACCCTATTTTAGTTGATGATAGAAAAAAAATAAAGAGAGAAAAAAAATACAGCACCTAATAGTAAAAAAGCATAAAACATTTTTGTATCTACAAAAGGAGAACTTACCACATAATATATTCGCCACAGTAATTAAATTTATTTTATTTCATTGGCTTAAATGTATTTAATTTAATGAAAGTTCAAGTCTTTTCTTCTTATTGTATTAATTGTATCTAATTTTGTTATTTTACCGACTATCCATAAAAATCTCAATTCTTAGGCCTTTCAATGATCGGCAGACAAGATCCATAAGAGTAGACAATGAGTCATTCCATTAGAGAATTGTTGCCAAGTTTTATCAAAAAAAGACCTTAATAGTAAAATATGGCCAAAAGTACGAAAAAAGCGTCTATCTATGTTTTTGACAAGCTGTAACAGAAGAGAAAGATAAAATAGGACATCATAGAAAAATGTTTAGCTCAGAATATATACCAAGCTGGTTGGTTTCTTTCATCTAATTGGCTCATCTGACTTTCCATTTGACATATTAGCCAGTAGCTTTGGATTTTTGGCGCTTTAACACTGAATTAGTTATAATTAAATTTAAACTTGTATAATTATAGAGATATAATAGCTTACAAAAATATTTATTTAACTTGTATGATTATATCTAGATAATACACAAAAAAGCTCATATAATCAAATTACAATTGCTAGGGTCACCAATCCGGATGGGTAAGTAGCCTTACCCATCCGGAGTAGTAAGATTGAAAAAAGTCTATTTTTAATTTATAAAAGTTTCAAATTAAGTTTATTTGGGTCGAAATCAGCGCTTCCACACTCAATTTTTTTAATTCACGAACAAGTTTTCCAAATTCGGGGCGATTTGAGGACATCAAGACGAAATTTCAGTGTCCAAATCAGGACACAATTACGAAACATATACTATATAATACATATATATATATATATATACTAGCTGTTGGGGTGGCGCTTCGCGCCACCCCAACACCTAGTTGGTGGGGGCGCTTCGCGCCCCCCCCAAGCCCCCCCGCGCGCGTAAGTCGTTACGCGCCATAATAGTTACGCGCCATTGTAGTTGTGTCCCTATATATATGGTTTTAACTACGTAAAACTTGCGAATATACAACATTCTTTGCTGTCCCATTGTCTTTGCATATAAATAGATTGTCAGGTTATCCCCCTGTTTCCCCCGGTGTCCCCGTTGTAGTTGTGTCCCTGTGTCCCGGTCGTCATTTATATTCCCTGTGTCCCGCGTCCCGGTCATCATTTGTATCCCGGTGTCCCGGTCTGTATATACATTCGTTTTTTAGTTTTGTTTTTCTCCTTTATTTTTTTCCTTTTTTTTTCTTTTTTAGCTTATTTAGATTTTTAGATTTTTTAGTTTTTTTTATTAGTTTTTAGTTTTTATTTCTTTTTAGTTTTTTTGTCCCGGTCGTCATTTATATCCCCCTGTTTCCCCCGGTGTCCCCGTTGTAGTTGTGTCCCTGTGTCCCGGTCGTTATTTATATTCCCTGTGTCCCGGTCGTCATTTGTATCCCGGTGTACCGGTCTGTATATACATTCGTTTTTTAGTTTTGTTTTTCTCCTTTATTTTTTTCCTTTTTTTTTCTTTTTTAGTTTATTTAGATTTTTAGATTTTTTAGTTTTTTTATTAGTTTTTAGTTTTTTTTTCTTTTTAGTTTTTTTGTAGTTTTTACCTTCTTTTTAGTTTTGTTAATTTTTTTTTTTACTTGTGTCCTGGTCGTCATTTATACTCCCTGTGTCCCGGTGCTTTGTTGATTGCTAATCGAACATTCCTTTTGTCCTGGTCGCTTTCTCTTTGAGTGTCGTCATTTATTTTTTTCTTTTTTAGTTCTTTTAGTTTTTACCTTTTTTAGTTTTTTTTTAGTTTTTAGTTTTTTTAGTTTTTTACCTTTTTTTAGTTTTTTTAGTTTTTTAGCTTTTTTATTTTTTTTATTAGTTTTTAGTTTTTTTGTAGTTTTTGCCTTTTTTTTTAGTTTTTTGTCCTGGTCGCTTTCTCTTTGAGTGTCGTCATTTATTAGTTTTTTCCTTTTTTTTTTAGTTTTTTATTGGTTTTTACCTTTATTTTAGCTTATTTTTCAGTTTTTTCCTTTTTTTTAGTTTTTTTTTATTTTTTATTTTTTTTAGTTTTTTACCTTTTTTTAGTTTTTTTAGTTTTTTTAGTTTTTTAGCTTTTTTACTTTTTTTATTAGTTTTTAGTTTTTTTTTGTAGTTTTTGCCTTTTTTTAGTTTTTTCAGTTTTTTTTTTAGTTTTTTATTGGTTTTTACCTTTATAGTTTTTTTAGTTTTTTAGCTTTTTTATTTTTTTTATTAGTTTTTAGTTTTTTTTTGTAGTTTTTGCCTTTTTTTAGTTTTTTCAGTTTTGACGTCACCTAATCCAGTTTTTTCAGGTGACGTCACCTGACACATCCATCCACACATCCATCCACACATCCACAGACAGACAACTTATTTTTATATATATAGAAGATATATATATATATATATATATATATATATATATATATATATATATATATATATATATATATATATATATATATATATATATATATATATATATGTATATATATATATATATATATATATATATATATATATATATATGTATGTATATATATATATATATATATATATATATATATATGTATATATATATATATATATATATATATATATATATATATATATATATATATATATATATATATATATATATATATATATATATATATATATATATATACAATATATATACACACATTTATATATATATAGAGGACATCGCGATTTGAGGACATCAAGACGAAATTTCAGTGTCCAAATCAGGACACAATTACGAAACATATACTATATAATACATATATATATATATATATATATATATATATCTATATATATAAAAATAAGTTGTCTGTGTGTGGATCTGTGGATGGATCAGGTGACGTCATGTTTCGGCTGACGTCATGAAATTAGTTGCCATCATTTTTGTTATGACGATGCTTAGTATATTGTAAAACACATTAATTTGGTTAATAATATACCATTTAAAACACCAAAATGAACATGCTGGAGTAGTCACTCGGTGAGAGAGGGTGTCAGAACGGAGAATGAAGGTCCCAGGTTCAAATCCTGGTTAGGCTAAAAAAGGTAAAAAACTAAAAACTAAACAAAAAACTGAAAAAACTAAAAAAAGGCAAAAACTACAAAAAAAACTAAAAACTAATAAAAAAAAATAAAAAAGCTAAAAAACTAAAAAAAACTAAAAAAAGGTAAAAAAATAAAAAAAATAAAAACTAAAAAAAAGGAAAAAACTGAAAAATAGAAGAGAAAAAGAAAACTAATAAAATTAAGAATAAAAATAAAAAAAAATAAAAAAGATAAAAACTAAAAAAAAAGTAAAAAGAAAAAACGAAAAAAAAACTAAAAAAGCTAAAAAAAAGGTAAAAACCAATAAAAAACTAAAAAGAAAAAAAGGAAAAAAACTAAAAAAAAATTTCATCTAAAAAACTAAAAAAAACTAAAACAAGGTAAGAACTAAAAAAGAAAAAAATAAATGACGACACTCAAAGAGAAAGCGACCGGGACAAAAGGAATGTTCGATTAGCAATCAACAAAGCACCGGGACACAGGGAGTATAAATGACGACCAGTACATAAGTAAAAAAAAAACTAAAAAAACTAAAAAGAAGGTAAAAACTACGAAAAAACTAAAAAGAAAAAAAAAACAAAAACTAATAAAAAAACTAAAAATCTAAAAATCTAAATAAACTAAAAAAGAAAAAAAAGAAAAAAGGAAAAAAATAAAGGAGAAAAACAAAACTAAAAAACGAATGTATATACAGACCGGGACACCGGGATACAAATGACGACCGGGACACAGGGAATATAAATGACCATACATAAGCCATAATGACCAGGACATAAGTAAAAAATATAAATGACGACCGGGACACAGGGACACAACTACAACGGGGACGCCGGGGGGCACAGGGGGATATAAATGACGATCAGGACACCGGGACAGGGAATGGTCGATTAGCAATCACCATCAACAAAGCTCAAGGGCAATCATTAGAATCATGAGGTATAGATCTGAATACGGATTGTTTTCCCATGGACCATTATATGTTGCATGTTCAAGAGTCGGTAAACCTGACAATCTATTTATATGCACAGACAATGGGACAGCTAAGAATGTTGTATATTCGCAAGTTTTACGTAGTTAAAAACATATATATATATATATCTATCTATATTCACAGGTGGGACATAGGGACACAACTACAATGGCGCGTAACTAATATGGCGCGTAACGACTTACGCGCGCGGGGGGGCTTGGGGGGGGGCGCGAAGCGCCCCCACCAACTAGGTGTTGGGGTGGCGCGAAGCGCCACCCCAACAGCTAGTATATATATATATATATATATGTATATATATATATATATATATATATATATATATATATATGTATATATATATATATATATATATATATATATATATATGTATATATATATATATATATATATATATATATATATAAATGTGTGTATATATATATATATATATATATATATATATATATATATATATATATATATATATATATATATATATACAATATATATACACACATTTATATCTATATATATATATATATATATATATATATATATATATATATATATATATATATATATATATATATATATATATATATATATATATATATATATATAGTAATAACATATACAATAATAATATAGTTTTATGTTCAAACTCCGACTTAAAACTCTGTGATGGAAACAGTTTAGTTCAGTTCAATTCAATTCATTTAATTACAAAATTGCATATCAATCCATGTGGCCGACCATCTTTATCTACGAATGCAATGGTGGCAATTTGTAAGACTAATTTTACAGAATCGGTGACGGCATTAGCTTATAACAATATTTCACATAAGAGAAATATTAATGCATAGTGACATTGCTGATTAAGAACAGTGAATAGTGAAAATGTTACATATCTCCATTCCGTTCGCCAAGTTAGTCTTTCTCAAGGATGGATAGCAGTCTTTAAAGCACAAAAAGACTAACTAACCTGCAAACACTGAACGATTGATTGTCTACGTCCAAGACTGAAGTTATGACCCACAGCCATTCTAATTCACGTCAGATTATTCTTGATGGCGAATCAACTGAAAACGTTTAGGAATTCGAGCACCTTTGGTCTGTTGTCAAACCAGGTGGTGGAGCTCAAACAGAAATCGCAACACGTATAGCAAAGGCTTGGATAATCAATACCAGTCCAAAATAAGCGGTATGGGGCCAGATGACAGAGATGGGGCAGATAAAAGAAAAAGCCAAAAGTCACACAAAAACACAAGTCAAAGTTTATGCACAATCTGGAAGCTGTACTACTGTACACATGTGAGACGTGGCTATTCAAGGCAGAAGAGGCAAGAAATTCGGATTCCTTCGATCGCCATTGCCTTCCCTCCCAACTAACAATTGGTATATTGCTAGTTCCAATAGCAAATTAAAAATGCGTTGTTGCCAGTCTGAATAGCTACCTCCGATCATAAAGAGACATCGCATCACGCTCCTCGGCCATATCTTGCGTCTCACCGGACGTACGATACGTACGAACGTATATTCTCATTTACGCGCCAGCACTCTTCTGGAAACGACAACCAAGAGGACAGAAGAAGAATCTTAGGCAAAGATTCAAAAAGAACCTATAAACATGGGAAGCCTTCCAAAAGCTGGCTTGGAGATGGGACAGTGATTTGGTGAAGATCACCAGGGTATCTGCTGCCACCAAATCAAAGTGGCCGTCGAGTATGATTCCAAGATCCATTAGTGCCGGATAGGACAGTTCATCGTCTGGTTTCCGCCAAAAGTAAGTAAGTAAATATAGTCAATATATAAAGCTTGAAGTAAATGAGCAACAAAAAAAAGTAACTAACTTTCAAACAGTCAAAGATCGTTTGTCTATGTCTCATTACAGCTGCACAGTCAATATAATCGGTTTGAAGTAAAAGAGCAACAAAAAGGAGTAACTAACCTTCAAGCAGTCGACGATCGTTTGTCTATGTCTCATTACAGCTGTATAGTCAATATAAACAGTTTGAAGCAAAGTGTTCAGGGCGATATAGCGAATATTCTTGTCGCTGTTGATCAGAAATCGACCAAGTATATTGACTCCGAGAACCTAAGAAAGAAAAGTTTAAATACAGTAGCGCAAAGCCAAATTCGGTCTCATGATTTCGCTGGTGTCGAGAGTAAAATTCCAGCAAAATTTTTTAAATTAACGTCGAATGGTTCATTGGGAAAAATATTTACCGTTCAAGTTCGATAATGACATACAACTATTTAGCTTCTTTATCGTCACATCTAAAGTTTATTGTTCAGTAATAAAAAAATACATAAAAAAATGCGGTCTACTTTTACCCGCTTCATGTAATGGCGACCACTGCATTAATGGCGGCAGAGTCACACCAATGACTCCACCCCAAACCAAGGGATTTGCAACACAAGGACTCAAACCTACGTCGGAAGGGCCATAGAATTACACCTCCAGCATACCATCCACTCGGCTAGGGTGACCGAGTTTATTAATCAAAAGAAACGATTTCCATTTTGGCAAAATGTCAGAGATCAGCATTAACATTAAATCGAAAAGGGCTAAATATATTAAAATTAATTATGCATAAATAATAAAAAAATATATAATTAACTTTTGAAAAGCAAAATTACAGACTTTTCCCTAACATTCTCCAAGCAAACTTAGTGGCAAGCTTGTATAATTGACATTCAAGAGAGCTTAAGAAAGAAGAGGAATAAACATCGTCAAACATAATTATACACCAAAGGTTTTTTTTTATTTAGAATATATAAGAACGTGTGCAAGAAATAAATTGAGCACCACATTGTTTTAATAAAAATTAGTTACACAGTTTTGAAAGAATTGATCTACATATTTACAGTGCACAGAGTCCATTTGTTTGCCTTCATAACAGCACTGAAGCAATACCTTCTTTTCCAATCTCATTTTTCTAAAACTTAAACCAACATAGAAACAACAGATGGGTATTCTTGCCTTCTTTTTTTCTTAGTCATACACACTTGTATAAGCATATACGTTTTTCCGCAAGATTTACGTTTCAGCCACGGGGTTGCACAGATGCGAGTTTACGAGAAATATACGTTTTTGCGTAGAAAACTGATGGAGATAAATCTACATTAGACACATTTCCGGAACATACTATAGATTTTTTTTAAGCCACCAATAAAAAGCTACCAGTACCGGGCCAACAAAATGCCATATAAACTAATGAGTTAATGGTTGACAGCCTACCATTGGGTACAGTGGTGGTTCTGCCTTCTCTTGCGCCCTGGGCAAAATGTTGTTTAGCACTCCACCCCCATCTCCCACAAAATTTCAGGCCAAATTTTAACAAAATGTTTATTTATTAACAAAATTATATTCAGTTAATTAAATAATAATTTGTTTTGAATATTTTCCGAATTTATTATTTAAATAATTTAATCATTACTAATTATTTAGATTTAATTATTTTACTTATTATTATATGATTATTTTGTAACTTTTTAGTTTTATTAATCATTAGTTTTTTATTAACTATTTTCATTTATTAACTGCGTCCTCTGCTTTAATTTATTAATAGAATAATTTCAAAAATTACAAAATGATTATAAGCGTTAGATTATTTATTTGAAATTTTGCGCCCCTAAAATTTCTGCGCCTAAGGCAAGTGCCCTCTTCGTCCCTCCCCTAAAATCGCCTCTGATTGGATAAAAAACTAAATATCCAGTGAAACAACCCTGACCTTTCTGCAGTCTATTCAGCCTTATCCATTTTGGATACTGTCTTAGATTTGTTGTCATCAATTTGCTAGTTGATACTAACACTCAAATGTTATGTGATATACAAAAAAACAACATCATCCAATTGGTCAATATTGACCGTACTCCGATTGACCGAGGCACGGAAAAACTGATGAGAGATGGAACTCAGGTTTATATCCGAGAAAAAAACATTCAGTGCCATCCAGCGTAAGCCAGTAAATTTAGGAAGTTAACTAAAATTAAAAATAAGGATATTATCTGTTTTTAGTTTTGTATCTCTTTCATTACTTTTGCTTTAAATTGGCCCAAAAATGTAAGGCCCAAAAAGGTATATTTGTGACCCTTTCTTTATCTACTTTACATTCAAGAATAAATAGTTTAAAGAAAAAGAATTAATCTACTTTAAGACAACTACATATTGGTTTGATTTTTTTCTTCTGTTCTGCAGGGTAACGCTGCAGATTGAATGATGCTGGCTCATTAAAGCACCAAAGTTCCTTCTCTTTATCAGCTTTCTATATTCTTTGAGGAAAGTAAAATCCTTAACACCTATCCTATCCTAATGTGCCATCCTGTCCTAAAGCATACTTTTTCTTCCAGATACACACATAAATTAAATCTGGTCCATGTAAAAGACCATTGTCACTAGGCCGATTATCTGCAGTTTTAGAAATGGACCGAGTAGGCTGACGTCACATCTCTACAATCAGATACACAGAATATAAATTTGACTGAAAACACAAAATACAGACATATAAATTCCTAATCAGATTCATCAGATAATCATATCAGATCGTCATGTAACGAACAATGCCCCGTCAACTTAGAACAATTATTTTACCTGAAAGTTGCAAAAGTCGAACTGCATTTAGGGATGAGAAATCCTCTTTCTATGTTCTGTACAACCCCCTACCCTGATTCCAGGCATAATTTGAAGAAGCAAACACGCTGAACATATTTTTTTTTTTACTTTTTTCTTAATCCTTCTGATTTTAGTCTCATTTTATGGGCTTACTTAGTAGAGATATCGACTTACATGGGAGGGGCCAAATCTCCCCAAGACTAATCAAATGGCCCAGAAAAGTTTATAATCAAGATCTAAAATGAACAGGTGATTAGAATACTTACTCTCAAACTGCTATCAGATTCAATGTCCATGATAGACAAAACTGCTTCATACAAGATGGCATTACCAACATTTTTACTTGTCTCGGTGTTAGTGGCCACTTGAGCTAAAATATCGTTCATTGCCTCCGATGTTTCTGAATCTTTTTTTCCAAGTACTCTCAGCAACCTCAAAACCTTTATCTAAATAAAAACGAAATGGCTATCATGAGCAAATAAAAAAACAAGTACAAAGTGGATATAAATCAGTGGACAAAAATAAGCTAAAATAAGATTAAACTAAAAAACTGCTCTCATCTTCTAAAAATATGATATGCGCAAAACTTCTGAACAAGATTTTCTTTGTAAGTACAAGAATAAGTTCCAGTTCGGAGGACAAGAAAGGATAAGTTTTTATTTCATATATGACTTTCACAAGCATTAAATACCTCGTCAGATGAAAAAAAAATAAAGTATAAAAAAATACAGACTGATAAGCCAAAATTATCATTAGTACAATAAATACATTATAAATACGAAGCAAAAAAAAAGTCCCCCGTCAATAAAAAAATATCCACCCGTCACCAAACATATCACACGACATATTGTCACTCGGCTTAAAATTTGAGGATATAAGGGCTAAAAATATAATCAAACACGAAGACATACAAAAAACAGTAGAAAACAGTAAAAAGTCGGCAATAATGAAATAATAACAGACTTGTAACCGTAAAACCTGTAAAACAAGGGATGAAAAGGGAAAAAATTTGAGGAGAGGATAATCAGTCAAGGAAGGATATTCGAATCAGGAAAAGATATTTAGTCAAATGCTTGAATTAAAAGGAAACAAAAAAAAGTAGGAAAGATAAACTGATAAACGGAATGTAAAAAAGGAATAGGGAAGAATAAGAAGGAATAGGAAAGAAATGGAATCATACCAAAACACAAACTATACATGCTACATCACAAACTACATAAAGAAGAAAATTTACTGAAGATGTAAGTTGTATTTATTTTGTCATTTTTTTACACATAAGAAAACTATTTTAGCTTCTGCTATACAAATAGGTAGGAAATGGAAGCATAACTGGGAGAGATAAATGCAATGTGCGATCCCGTTAACGCTGGATCGACTCCGACTGTAGCGGGGACTGAGTTTAAACTTGAGCTCGTTTGATTTTCTTGATCTTCAAAATGGTGTTGACTTAATTCAGGCACAAGCAGTCTAATTTTATTTCGCTTTCAGTTTGTACTTTTGATCTTAACTTTGGAAGTTCAATTTTACTTTCACTTTCTAAGAAGGAAGAAAATAAAAATTCAGAAATGTTTCAAAGTACAAAAATACTGAACGAGTTAAGTCATATTGAGTTGCACTCACTAGCTGCGCTGTTTTCTGTTACCTTGGCAAGTGACGTTAATGGTTATTGCAAGAATAGAACGATGGTAGCTTAATTCATAAATATTGGCAGGAAATTAATTTACGAAAAATATGAGCAAGATTTTTAAAATACAATTTTTAACCTTTTGGTGAAAGAATGAATTTATCCACTCAACTTAGTATTAAAAAACAACAAGATAATATAATGCACCTACAAATTGGGAGAGGAGCTCATAATTTCTGGGGGTAACAAACATAACTTTTGACTCATCTGCATGACAAAAAAGAGAAATGAACAATAAAATACAAAACCACAAAATCTAGAAAACGAAAGTTGGTAAAAACTAAACCAAAAAATAATATTTATTTTAATCTAATCTTTTTCAATATTTTTTAAAGATTTTATCTTTTTTAGTCTTTTTAAGGTTAATTGTAGGCTTTTTTTAAAAAAAAAGCTGTAAATCCCTCATCCAGACTCAGTGAATAACACTTAACTTTGTATTTTTCAAATTATACTGGCTATATCCAAATGACTTTTAGTTGAAATTTTCTCTCTCAATCGAAAAAAATAGAATAGTATTTTATTAAGAAGCAAACCCTCGGAAACCTTTCAGGTTTCCGAATTGTTGTTCATCAATAAATTCATGGATTGTCTCGTTAAGCAAATCTGCTGCGAAGCTGTCATACAGTTTAGAGAATATTGGTGTTAAGGTAATTGGCCGAACTCCATAAAAATCCAAACTATCTAAACTAACACATTTCTTCTGTATGGGTGTAACGTATCCTTTTTTCTAGCATTTAGGAAATGAACTACTTCTAGTTACAGCATTAAAAGTATTTGATAAATGTTTTGATAACTTATCAGAAAATGCTTTTACTAAATCAATTGGAATATCAAGAAGACATTTTAAAGTTCTCTTTATTTTATGTATTTTCGCCTCATCATCAACATTTATTTTTCATCATTTATTTCATCATACAGCTCATTATTAGAACATCTTTTGAACCTCTGGAAAATGGAGTAAATAATTACTGATAAGTTTTTGTAGGAAAAGTTCGGCTTTCTCATTCGATTCGTCGACAGCGAATACATCTTCCCATTGCTCTTCTGAAAGCCATGTTCCAAAATTGAGCAGACCACTATTTGTAATTGGTCGATACTTCAATACATCAAATTTATACTACTTGCGCATATGATTTTGTATCGGATTTAGCGAAAGCGTAAAATTGGTAACTGCCACCAAGAGGGGGGAGGGAATTGGGTTTTTGATAAAATTCATGCATGTCAGTACAAATAATGTCAAGGGAAGTACCACCTTTTGTTGTTGGGATATCAAAAATTTGATTTAAATTAGCTTCCGACAAATATGACTTGTGTTTAGTTCATTTCCGTCACCGGTAAGTAGGATCCCAGCATTTGGATGTTTAGACAGGAGGCAATCAAGCGATACATTGAGTTTTTCTAAGAAGTCTTTACGCTGCTCTTATTGACCGTGTGAATAATAAAAACAACCAACAATGATATTAGCTAATGGCGTGGTAGAACTTCGGTTTAACTTTACTCCAAGTTTATTTCATCATACTCATTTATTCCTGGAAAACATTTACTTTCCTTGGCGACAAATTATCACGACAAAAAATCCTTACCCCTCCCCATTTTGTTTTACCAAGATAATGATCATGTGGGCGAAGTTTTACAAACTCAATAAAATAAGCCATCGTCAGCTATACAAATTAAATCTGATGCTAGACTGTTCGCCGTAATTTCAAGCTCAATAAGTTTTTTTAAAGTTAAGGCTTTCTGCATTACTTAATAACAACCTAGGGAAATGGTAACGTAACTTATTGCTCTTATGTTTACTATTATGTATACCAGAAACACCTGTCTATCTGGCAAACGATTTGAAAAAGGATTTTGAGGGTGAAGAGGTCTATGGACACTATCTGGGGGGCGCTGAGGTTTATCAGATTTAGCAGGGATGGGGGTACTATGGGTAAGCTCAAGATCAATTTTCCTAGTAACAGGTTGACCAGAAGGCGATACCAGGGACTTTTGACTCCTGACATTAGGAGTAGCCGCATCTCTGTACACGATATCATATTGAAGGCTTGACAGAAGGGGGGGAGTAAATGTATTGGAAGTGAGGATCAATACTTTGGAGGAAATCTGGGAAAGAGACGGCGGGGGTATTCTTAAAAAGAAGTCGAGAGCTACTGGTTGGAGAGGAAAGGGATAAGCTGGTGCTTCTTGTGCCAGCATCAGTTTAAATCGTGATTTTATTTTTGGTACATTCAACAAAAAAACGATCACTGGATTGATGTCATCCCTAGACTGAAATGAAACTGCAGAAATAGGCCTAGGGAACTTAGTGTGCGGGGACCAATTTGGAAGGTTTAGGCCCAAGGGCACTAGACGGGGGCACGGGACCGATGGGGAAAGTAACCTGGTCACTGGCCAGGGTACCTTTCCCGCTTTTGACGAATTTAAATTCTTAAGTGGGATCGAGGACCTAGAAGTAAGGGCCAAATTACAAGCACTGTCAACATATAATAAATCTGCATATAAATTAAGATAATCAAAAGAACAGGTACTATTTTTTGTAACATCAAACGGCACTTGACATGTAACTGAAAACCTACATCTTTCGGAGATGATAGAAGAAAATCGTTCGCTCTAGAGTCTCTAAGAACCGAATAAAAAGACTGTATCACTAGAAACTTCTAGCAGAAATTATTACTCGGCTTTTATATATTATGATTTAGCTCGATAATGTCGATTTAGTCGATAATAAAAAAAAGCCGGCAAATCGTTCAATAGCTGCATTAACGAAATAGATCTAGTTTATGAGTACATGGACAGATATTGGTTTGATTTCAGCTATGTTGAGGAATACTAGATCCAAAATCACCATACATGGACTTAGCTATCTTTAACAGTGAGGTATTGATTTATTACGCTTTTTATTCCTCTTTTCCTCTTTTTAATCGTGATGATTGTCATACATGACACACCCCTTTTGGAAGTACTTGACTTAATATATGGTATTATCTTTACACTGGAAGCTATTTCTTTTCTTTTTTTCTTGTAAACATCCTCAACCTAGATAATCTAGTCTTAATTTGACTTTCAATCTTCAATCCAATTCTTATCTAATTTTGTTTCTTAGCAGTTTTTGTACATTTTTATTATTAACCAGGTTCAAAAAATCATATTTATTTTTCTTTAAAATCTTGAATTTTCCCTCACTACGGAACAAATGGAAGGATAAAAATCCATTAGACATATTGCTGCTACATGGGAGTATCGAATCGACGGTTGGTCTGCCCCACTTCATTAAAGATCAGGAATAAGGACTGCAACATTCTATGCCGTTAAAAAAACTTACTTTGAAAAGAAACCTTTCCCCTCCTCACAAAGAGTTTAGGATCTTAGTCCTTCTTGGAAAGACTTCCACCGAGACTAATAGGAATAACTACAAAAAAAAATTGGCGGAACTTCCAAAAGATCTTGAAAAGATTCATTTGTCTGTCTTGCCACTTGAAATGGGCGGGTGCTCCTATCGCTTCCCCGCGCCCTTGGACTTTAGAGGAAACTACATTGCATAGAACAATATAACTAAAAGATATGCGAATCTTTTTTAAAAGTGTCCCTAATTCCTGACAGGTTGTGATCTGAAGAATTTCCAGCCATTAAGACCTCATTTAGTATCTTGAAATATATGACACAATATTACACGTATCATTGCGGTGAAGACAGCATTTCTACTTCGAGACCCATTGATTTTGGGACGGACAGCCTTGGCATTTGATCTTTCCCACTCCCTTAAAAGGCCAAAAATATGAGAAAAGGTGCAACATTCTACATCATTCGAAAAAATTTGCCGTTTTTTTAAATCAAACATTTCCCTCCTTGCAATTTGTTTACAGCCTTAAATATTTACCGATACTTTGGAAAAACCTCTACGGGTATTGATAGAAATAATAGCTAAAGAATCTGATGAAATTTCACTGCATTTATCAATAACGATCTTGAACAGTTTTATTTGTGCGTCTTGCAACTTGAAAGGGCGATATGCTCCTATTGCTGCCCCCATCTTTCTCGTCCTCAGATTTTAAACGACCCTAATATGCATAAAAATGTAACAATAAGATATACAAACCTGTAAAAAGGGATCACTAATTCCTGACACGTCATGCTCTGGAGAATATCCAGCCATTAAGAGGTTTTTAAGGATCCTGACCAAATTAGGGGCTGTCTAAAAAATGAAAAAAAATGGATGCCAAAGAATGGTTTGGGAACATCCTTATAACAAACAAAAAGAACAAATTTCCAAGAAAATCGTTGAAAAATCACTAGACTACAAAAAAATACGAATAACAGCAACTTTGTAAATCATTTTTTGCTTTTCCTTTTTTTCGTACAAAATCATAAAACCGATTTTTAGCTTGGTGAAAAATCTATCATATTAAAGTCTGAAACAAGCACTTGCAAGACAGGCCCCTTTTGTGCAATTATGTAAGCTTAGAAATTAGTTGGCAAAATTAGTTAAGCTTAGTTGGCAAAATACCAGCATTTTGCGTCTATTACGGCTAATTTACTTGATTTTCAGATAATTCTGGCAATGTTTTACTATTTCATCGACTTTAACGATTAAACGAGTATAATAAAAATAAAAAACTTTAATATCCGAAATTCGCCAATTCCATTTTAGAAACTGAACTTTCTCTTTTCCAGAAACGAGCATTTAGAATCATAAATGGTGAAGGGAAGGTTACATATCATTACCTACTAGGTAAGTTCAAGGTCACCACTTTGGCCGAGAGAAGGAACATCCTGTGCCTTCCTTTGGGTACAAAGACCCCGTCTGTTCCCCGATTACGTTCCATCCTCCCCGAACCCTACCATCCAGCCCGCAATAGAATGTTCTGTATAAAAACCCAAAAGGCCTACAAACTGACTCCCATTCCCGCTAAACATGAAAGAGTTCGCAAGAGTTTCGTACCGAGTTTTGTTGAGCTGTATAATGACCAGGGAAACTAGTCATTAATTTTATTGTTATCTATTTATTTTTTATTTTTGACTTTTTAACTACGAATTGACTCTTTTTTTTACCTACTTTGTACAATGAATTATGTCTAACATGAAGGTCAAGTTCTTTCGATATGATATATATTATATATTTATATATATATATATATATATATATATATATATATATATATATATATATATATATATATATATATATATATATATATATATATATATATATATATATATATATATATACACTAGTGCTTTTTTGACGTAGAATTCATATTCGACAACCATGCTGTGATAGAAATTTTTAAAATAAATTCTATTCTATACTTTCCAATTGTCAATCCAGTCAATAAGAAACACCAGTGTTTTAATATACAAGATAAAAATTATGGGTTATATAAAGACTGACCGCCTCCAAATAAAGTGTTACTTACTTTTCTGAAGTGGGCAAGAGTGTCTGGACTTTTACGACACATTTCAGTGATGAGTGTCACACCAGTTATCAAAACACCTGAAAATCAAAAAATTCATGCCAAAAATTGGAAATACAAATCAATCACAGTAATTACAGTAACCAAATACAGTAATTACATTTACAGTAATTCAAAGATGACTCGAGATTGTTTTCCTTATCTACAGCTTGCCCCTTTCAGGTCACTTAACTTACTAGTTTGGTTCAACTACTTGATTTTCCTAACTCTTTGGTTCGATTATTCTAACTAGCTATCTAGTTATTTGGAATATTCTTTTATTCTTAAAATACTTAGAAATTTTTATTTTTACAAAGGATGATATATCTTATTGTAATAGATTTAAATTGATCTTCAAGTCTTAAGGTATTGATTCGTTATTTTCTTTTTTCTTAGCTCCAAGCTGCAGTTTACGGGGTAAGCTGCCTCACGAAGATCTCTACTCCCGAGGCATACTTTGCGCATTATGATATCCAAAAATTGAAATACTTGGACTCGCTTGCCCAACAATTGCAAAAAGCAGTGCAGTTTGAAAAAGGAGAAAAAGAGAAGGTTAGGAAGTATTTTGTTATTCTGCTGAAAACAGCAGAATTGTCGAATTAGTGAAGAAAAAACTGAAAAAGAGAAGGTTAGGAAAAAAGAGAAAAAGAGAAGGTTAGGAAGTATTTTGTTATTCTGCTGAAAACAGCAGAATTGTCGAATTAGTGAAGAAAAACCTGAAAAAGAGAAGGTTAGGAAAAAAGAGAAAAAGAGAAGGTTAGGAAGTATTTTGTTATTCTGCTGAAAACAGCAGAATTGTCGAATTAGTGAAGAAAAAACTGAAAAAGAGAAGGTTAGGAAAAAAGAGAAAAAGAGAAGGTTAGGAAGTATTTTGTTATTCTGCTGAAAACAGCAGAATTGTCGAATTAGTGAAGAAAAAACTGAAAAAATACAGGCGTAAATAGTGAAAGAATCTATTAACCCAAGATAAACTGACAAATCTATCAAAAGTAAAGGAACAGGTGCAAATAGAGGAAGAAGTAGAGAAAAGAGGAAATTATTTTGCTGCGATCTATTCGCCCGAGATAAATCCAGACAAATATATGAAAACAGCAAAATGGTTGAATTATTGGAAAGAATTGCAAAAAGTAAATATATAGGAGCAGAAGAAGAAGAAGAGAAAAGAAGAAGATATTTTGTTGCGATCTATTCGCCCAAGAAAATTCAGGAAAATCTTTGAAAACAGCAAAAAGGTTGAATTACAGGAAAGACCTGTGAAAAATATCAAGGATCAAGGAATTCCAGCTTTGGATAAATTAGCTACGACTATTATTACCGGCTAAGACCAGAACATAAGAGAAAGAGAGTGTCATGGAGCAAGTGCGCATTTACTAAGTCTCAGTTGCAGTTTAAAACAGCCATCACATAAGGATCCCAGTCCCCGGGATATATTTGCAACAATACATTGAGATAACCAAAAATTAAGATATTGGAAATGTAGTTCATTTGTCCAGCAATGAATAAGTAAATTTTGTGGAAAGCATAAGACAAGCAATGTGAGTACCATTAAGCTTCAAAGTTTGTACCATTAATTCAAGTACCATTAAGCTTCAAGTTGGCAAAATTACAGGAATTCACATTTAACAAGGAGAGGTTGCAAGAAGAGGAAGAAGAAAAGAATGTAAAGAAGAACGAAGAAGAAAAGAAGAAAAGGCAAAACGAACAAAATGTATTAACCTTAGACAGATTCAGGCAAACTCTGAAAATCTATATTCAAGAGGGACACAGTCCAAAAAACCCAAACATGTGCGAATGCACCAGGAAACGCAAATATATGAAAGAAAAGAATAAATATTACTAAAAAAAAGAATTAAAGGCAAAAGTTAGAAAACACAACAGTCATAACTCCTAGAGCAAAATAAATACTTTTCAGGCATCCATCAATACAACTCAGCGTTAATTATCAGGCACTCCCCCTGCATATTGAAAGCAACAAGCATTCAAAAAAGTCCGTAGCTGCAACATAATAAAGAGTGATGCAGCCCATAGTAACCAAAATTTCAAAATGTGCTTTCAAAAACTGAGAATTCTTCATTTAAAGATGATTCAGGACTGAAAACTATTATACGGGGTTATCTTAATAGTAAAAGTTCATAGCAAAACACATATTTTTGAGAGTTTTGAATGAGTTTGAAACTCCTCAAAATGGCGGCGGATCGAAACAAAAATCACACCACTGGAGTCACTATGTCGACAACCCTTGGTTTAGAGCCCCTCGTCTCGAAAAACAATGAAAATAGTAATTTTGCATGGGTAGTTAAGGGTAGAGAATAACTCCTACAACAGCAAGAAAAACGAACGTTAAGAATAGTAGGAATTGGAATAAGGTTGGACTACGAAAATAAGAAGATTATCATTTAATCTAGGAATTCGTATTTGTAAAACCTGGTTACTTAGAGAGTAATGTAGGCTTCAGTCAAGTAATACAAAATTTAATGAGCTCTAGTCTTTGATCAATGAAAAGAACACCTAAACGCAAAAGAGTACATAATTTCTCATCATTACCGTGATTTTTTTCCGTCAACAAAGTTCGAGTTGCAGGCAAAAACATTTCCATTAGGTCAGGAACTTTGCAGATAATCCGGTATGCGCAAAGTGCTGCCTTCTTTCGTATATAAGCATTTGATGATTTGAGCAGCTTTTCAATCTCTGACGCCAGGTCTCGCCCCATTTCCGGAGAGGCAATGGCTCCAAGGGTACACAGTGCCAGTCCAACTGTAAACTGTGCAGTACTGTTTAAGTCACTAAAAAGGACAAGAAATTGCAAAAAAAATTGTAACAAAAGCCCCTCGCCATGATTTTAAGTTTTTCATAAGCAAAATAGATTAGGGTAAATCTTACCTACTATAAAACCTTACTACTATAATAATCTACCTATCTGTAAAAAGATAAAAAAAAATAGTATATTGTATTGTTATTGTCAATTAAAAAATACTAATATACTATTAGATAATTTTAATAAATAGTATTAATATACATTAAATAGAATTGCACATTAAAAGGTAGCTTCTATTTAGTTGAGTCCCATGTTGCCAGTCGGAAAAATAAATAGTTCAACTCTGATATATTGCAAACGCAAGCTATGTGCTGTATTTAAATCAAATAATTAAATCAAATTTAAATAAATTAATATTAAATATAAAACAAATTAAGATAACTAAAGCAATGTCCTTCAGGGTACAAAGAGCCAGTCCCACAATAAACTGTACAATGCTGTTTAAGTCTCTAAAAAGAAAGAGAAATTACGAAGAAGAGTTTTAACAAAAGGCTCTCGTCATGGTATTAAAATGGAAAACACTTGGTATAATATGTTTACAGCGCAATATGTTAGCTATTCAAAATTAAAAGACATTAGGGTAAAGAACCGCATACGACCGAATTCTAGAAATAGTGCGACATTTGTATCAAAACTAAAATGAATTTGACAGTAACACTGGTAAACGACGCGGCCGCATTTCAGACAACTATAAAAACAAGTCTCAGATGAAGGATAATAGAGTTAAAATACAGGCACGAATAGAAAAGATTATTTGAATAATCCTATATATTTGACGAAAGAGATAAAATACTAAAAAAAAATCCAACCCCTTCATTATTATTTCTGCTTTCCTGAAGTTTCACTACGAAAAAACGGAACATTTCCCGAAAATTACGATTTTCATTTACCTCAGAAGCTTGAGCGCGGATTCTCGAAAAAAAGTAGTTATTTATAGTGTCCGTTTTGACGCGAAAAAACCACCCTTCAGAGATTTAAATACCTGGAAATGCATCCATCAAGAGCAAAGAACAAATAAAAGTGAACAAAAAACAGATTTTTGAACAAAAAAACAAAAACAAAAAACAGAACAAAAAAAGTGTTCTGGTCACTGGGATACTGTTAAAAAGAGTTCAAAAGCCAGAAATGCTGTCAAAAAGGTAAACAGCTCATCAGGCTGTGATAATTCAACGGAATTCAAAATATGATTTTGTCAAACATTTGATGGATTGCCAAAAAAAAGAGAAGCTGTTTTTTGAACAAAAACACGATTTTTCCACATTTTCCAACCATTTTCACATAAAAAAAAAACAACAACAAACAAACCGTTATGTTTCATCTAAAGACTCTTGAAGGCGGGATGTTACTCTCCTTTAAGTTCAAGGGACTCCAGGAACACCAATTGATTGAAACGAGGGGGAAATGATTTTTAGTCATTAAAAAAAAGATACAAACATATTTTTCAAATACAGGGGGGGGGGGCAACTTATTTTTTTCACCCTTCAAAGATTTAAATACCTGGAAATGCATCCATCAAGAGCAAAGAACAAATAGAACGTCACGAGCCGAAAATTCCCTGTCTCAAAAGCATCAACAGAATTTTCACATCGTTCGTAGTTCGGAGTAGTCATTAAATTACATTTCAGGTATTTGCTTATTTAAAACAATTGTTTAGTTTGTCAAAGGTGTTGGAGATAAAGACTGTGCCATTATAGTAAATATTGGAGGCTATAACACTGAGGTATAAGTAAACATCCTCTCTCAGTTGTCATCTCTGTGATACACGGTATTTCTTTCCTAAAATTAATGAGGGAAAACTTGAGGCAGACTAAAAAGGTTTTTAAAAAATAAAAAAAAATTTAATTTATTTATTTTATTTTAAAAAAAATCAAATAAGAACAATGTCACTTTTTTGTGCATAACTTTGGTTTTTAAATTTCTTTTTGATTTAAAAAAAAAAAAACAAATACAAACAATGTCACTTATTTATGCACAACTTTGGTTTTAAAAATTGTATTTAATTTAAAAGAAAATCAAATAAAAACAATGTCACTTATTTATGCATAACTTCCGAAGGATATGTAACCAGAGTTATTTTTTATGACAAAGTTCGTGGCACCAGGCTGCTTTAAAACGGGGTTTGATACTACTAAACCATTTACCTAGGTTTTCTCTGTTGGTTGAATTTAGTCAAATTGTTAAATATAAACTTGAACACACAGTCTGTTGAGTATAAAGTTCTTAATGTAGTTTCAAAGAAGGACTAAGATTTTGGCTAATTTTATGAAAGATTAGTTTGAAAGATGAAAGACTTTTACTTATGCAGATTCCATTTATAAGATTTACCTCGCTTTTTGAGGGAACCAATAAGGTAATTTACATGGTAATTCTAGGCTAACTTCATGCCCAGCACAATACCAAGGTAACAAAACTTTGCAACATGGTGTATAGAGTTTGAATAAATTGATACACTAGAAGGAGTAATGACATTCTCCCTTTTTAAAAGCATTAGGACTGACTTTGATGGGCAAAATTCCATATCATTTTCCAATCCTCACAGTTCAAGATAATCAAGACCTTTCAAGATGCAGGCTTTAAGTCTATTTTGGTTTCTTGAATTTGCTGTAAGTGTAATGTCATCTGCATGAATATACAGCTTGCTGCCTTGAGCTATACCATAACTTAGGTCACTACAATAAGCTAGGCAAAGCACTCCAGCTGCATGTCTATATTTTCATTTAGTTATAATTTGCTGCAAAATACAAGTAAAGACACAATAAAGATATAGTAAAGAAATATGGGAAATAAAGAAAAGAACAAGAAAACGATGCAATCAACAAGCTGAAAAACATATACAGTAATCACCCCTACACCAATGTTGCAAAGTTTTGTTACCTTGGTCTTGTGCTGGACAGGAAGTTAGCATGGAATTACCATGTAAATTACCTTACTGACTCCCTTAAAAGCAGGGCAATTTTATAAATGTACTATGCAAAATAAAAGATGTGCCCCATTTCAAATTACATTAGTTTTTTTTTAAGTTTTTCTGGTGTTTTCTTTTTTTTTTGTTTTTTTTTTTGTAACAAACAAACAGTATATATATAGATATATAGATATATATATATATATATATATATATATATATATATATATATATGTATGTATATGTATATATATATATATAATATATATCTATATATATAAAAATAAGTTGTCTGTCTATGTGTCTGTCTGTGTGTCAGGCGACGTCATGTTTCTGTATTGACTGACGTCATGAAGTTAGTTATCGTCATTTTTGCTTTGACGGTGATACAACATTAACAGCTTTTTTTTCGCTTTGCAAAAATGATTCTTTTGCAAACAAACTGCTGTATACTGAAGTGCCTTCGTATTACACGTGGAATACTAAAAATAAAGTATTTGAACGCCGAAAACAGGGTAAGTCAGTCGACGGCCAACCTACCATCTTCAAAGATACCACGATAGGAAGACTCTACACCGTTCACCCCAATCAACATGAATGCTTCTTTCTACGCCTGCTTTTGGTGAATGTACCCGGTCCGACATCCTTTGAGTATTTGAGAACTGTAAACGGTACTATACATGACACTTACCGTAGTGCATGCCAAGCTCTGAATTTATTGGAGAATGACCAACACTGGGATAACTGCATCAACGACGCGTGCGAAACGTCAACCCCAAGTCAAATTCGTGCATTGTTTGGCATCATTTTAACAACTTGCTCTCCATCAGCTCCTACAGAGTTATGAGAAAAATATAAGTCAAAAATGTCCGAAGATATACTCCATCGAAAACAGTTAGAGACGTCAGATATGACTTTTGATTTTACATCAGAAATTTATAACTACACTTTAGTTATTATAGAAGATTTATGCGTACGTATGGCAAACAAACCTCTTCAGGATTTGGGAATGCCTTCACCTAACCGTATCGCTGCTGTTTCGACATGTGTAGAATTGGATCGTGAACAAAGTTACAGTACGAGTGATTTATTGTCGTATGTACAAAATAACATTTCCAAGTTAACGTCGGAACAAAAAGACATTTATGATACGATAATGCATTGTGTCGATAACAACGTTGGAGAAATTTTCTTTTTGGATGCGCCAGGAGGTACTGGTAAAACATTTGTGATAAAACTGATTCTGGCATCAATTCGATCAAAAAATGATATAGCGTTGGCAATTGCGTCGTCCGGAATAGCCGCAACATTGCTGCCTGGTGGAAGAACTGCTCATTCCGCTTTGAAATTGCCTCTGAATTTGCATTCTACAGAAACTCCCACGTGCAATATTTCCAAATCATCTGGGATGGGTAAAGTATTGCAGCAATGCAAACTTATTATTTGGGATGAGTGCACAATGGCACACAAAAAATCGCTCGAGGCTCTGGATCAATGCTTGAAAGATTTGAGAGGGAAGTCGAAACCCTTTTGCAGCACATTAATATTGCTTGCGGGAGATTTCAGGCAAACATTACCTATAATACCTAGATCAACTCCTGCAGACGAAATGAATGCTTGCCTGAAAAATTCTAATTTATGGGCACACGTAAAAATATTAAAATTAACTACAAATATGCGTGTCCGATTGCAAAACGATGACTCTGGTCAAACATTTTCAGATCAATTGCTGACAATTGGAAACGGAAAGCTCCCAGTAGACTCAATTTCAGGACGTATACAACTACCTGCTGATTTCTGTAATTTAGTGACGTCCAAAAATGAATTGATTGAAAAAGTATTTCCGAATATTCAAAAAAATTATAAAAATAATAAATGGCTAAGTGAAAGAGCGATTCACGCACCCAAAAATATAGACGTCCACGAAATCAACAATATTGTTTTGACCAAGATTCGAGACCAGGCAGTCCTTTACAAAGCCGTATGCACTAATAATGACGTCATATGCAAAGGCTCTTTTTACAAACAAACAAACATGCATACACACAACTCGTTTTTATATAGATAGATAGATAGATGGATACAATACAAATTAACTGCGCAAAACTTGCGAATATACAACATTCTTCGCTGTCCAATTGTCGCTGCATATAAATAGATTGTCAGGTTTACCGACCCTCGAACATGCAACGTACAATTGTCCATGGGAAAAACAATCAGTATTAAGATCTATACCACATTTTTCTAATGATTGACCTTGAGCTTTGTTAATGGTGATTGCAAATGCTAATCGAATTGGGAATTGCAATCTTTTAAATTGAAAAGGCAGATCCGTTGGAATCATGGGAATGCGAGGAATAAGAACAGCCTTACCCTCAAAATGCCCTGTCAAGATTGTCGCCTTTATTAGGCTTTCCATTGTTTTTTTTTACGGCAAGTCGCGTGCCATTGCAAAGCTTTGGTGGGTCGCCTATTTTTAGTTGTAGCACGTGTGGTGGAAACCCTGAAAGATATATGGAATTTAAAAATTCAGATGGATAATTAACCACTTCATTTGGTTCCAAAACTGTGTCGACTGACTTGCAAAGGACTGCCTGGTCTCGAATCTTGGTCAAAACAATATTGTTGATTTCGTGGACGTCTATATTTTTGGGTGCGAGAATCGCTCTTTCACTTAGCCATTTATTATTTTTATAATTTTTTAGAATAT
Source organism: Artemia franciscana (assembly GCF_032884065.1). Taxonomy (NCBI): domain Eukaryota; kingdom Metazoa; phylum Arthropoda; class Branchiopoda; order Anostraca; family Artemiidae; genus Artemia; species Artemia franciscana. The sequence continues at coordinate 41,855,431 of NC_088875.1, forward strand.
TCGGAAATACTTTTTCAATCAATTCATTTTTGGACGTCACTAAACTACAGAAATCAGCAGGTAGTTGTATACGTCCTGAAATTGAGTCTATCGTATCATAAATGTCTTTTTGTTCCGACGTTAACTTGTAAATGTTATTTTGTACATACGACAATAGATCACTCGTACTGTAACTTTGTTCACGATCCAATTCTACACATGTCGAAACAGCAGCGATACGGTTAGGTGAAGGCATTCCCAAATCCTGAAGAGGTTTGTTTGCCATACGTACGCACAAATCTTCTATAATAACTAAAAGCCATTTATTATTTTTATAATTTTTTAGAATATTCGGAAATACTTTTTCAATCAATTCATTTTTGGACGTCACTAAACTACAGAAATCAGCAGGTAGTTGTATACGTCCTGAAATTGAGTCTATCGTATCATAAATGTCTTTTTGTTCCGACGTTAACTTGTAAATGTTATTTTGTACATACGACAATAGATCACTCGTACTGTAACTTTGTTCACGATCCAATTCTACACATGTCGAAACAGCAGCGATACGGTTAGGTGAAGGCATTCCCAAATCCTGAAGAGGTTTGTTTGCCATACGTACGCACAAATCTTCTATAATACTTAAGTGTCGTTATAAATTTCTGATGTAAAATCAAAAGTCATTTCTGACGTCTCTAACTGTTTTCGATGGAGTATATCTTCGGACATTTTTGACTTATATTTTTCCCATAACTCTGTAGGAGCTGATGGAGAGCAAGTGTACGAATTTGACTTGGGGTTGACGTTTCGCACGCGTCATTGATGCAGTTATCCCAGTGTTGGTCATTCTCCAATAAATTCAGAGCTTGGCATGCACTACGGTAAGTGTCATGTATAGTACCGTTTACAGTTCTCAAATACTCAAAGGATGTCGGACCGGGTACATTCACCAAAAGCAGGCGTAGAAAGAAGCATTCATGTTGATTGGGGTGAACGGTGTAGAGTCTTCCTATCGTGGTATCTTTGAAGATGGTAGGTTGGCCGTAAACCCACTGGTTATCTACTTCAATGGTGGCACCGTTGCCATTGTAGGTTTTTCAGTCATTTTACAATTAGAAATTTCTCTTTCAACGGTCTTCTTACAATTAAAAATTTGTCTTTGAACGATATTCTTAAATACCTGTGTCCTGGTCGTCATTTATATTCCCTGTGTCCCGGTCGTCATTTGTGTCCCGGTATCCCAGTCTGTAATTTCTCTTTTTTCTTTTTTCAGTTTTCTTTTTCTTCTTTATTTTTCAGCTTCACTATGAAATACATATCGCCGAACCTTTGTTTTTTTAACTAAAATCTGGTAGTCATTGATGACCTTTTCCAAGTCAAAATCCCAAACCCAATCATCATCGCTATCATTTTCAGTTTTAATATGTTTTGACTCTCGCTGTCCAGGTGGATCTTCATCTAACTGCGCGGTTTTGCGTTCTTTAGCCTCAAGCCTGTTTCCTTGCTGTTCTTTTGATTCCTCGGCACGCTTTCTTTTCTGACTTTCTCTATCAGCAGCAAGTTTTTTGGCATAGACTCTTTGAGCATCTTCATCAGTCATTGTAAACTTAAACATTAATAGAATTCTACGCGAACATATGTCTTATATAACTTGAATGACGTCACCTTCAAAGCAAAAATGATGGCAACTAATTTCATGACGTCAGCCGAAACATGACGTCACCTGATCCACAGATCCACAGATCCACAGACAACTTATTTATATATATATATATATATATATATATATATATATATATATATATATATATATATATATATATATATATATATATATATATATAGCATAATAAAAATAATTGCAGTCCTAAAGATAGAGCTATTTGGTAAAAATAAATAAATAAAACGATATCATGATTTTGCAACACTTACATTTTTAAGGAGTTTGTAATTAAAACATGAATATCTTGACGTTCATCTAGTAAAAGCATAGCACCTAGATATCCAATCCTTTTGTCTGTAAAACGTTCTGATGCAACTAATTTCAAACATTCCAACTGACCAAAATGAGCAGGATAGCTAAAATTATAATAGAATTCTTTGTAACATAATTGATAAGCATAATTACGAAGCATAAAAGTTGTTATCAAGGGGAGCAGAGTACCTAAACATTAAAATTATAGTCTAATTTTTCTACAATGGAATTACCAAATATAATACCAATTAAAAAAAAAGCACCTATATATTAAAATTTTGGTGTAAACCTTTGATTAATCAAGAAAGGGCTCAAATTGTCTGCAGTTAGAAGACAAGCAACAATGCAAATCCATATATAGAAACCTGTCACATGCCAGGTGTCAGGCCCAGCAGCAAAGTGACTGTGCTCCTGGTACTCTATATATATATATATATATATATATATATATATATATATATATATATATATATATATATATATATATATATATATATATATATATATATATATATATATATATATATATATATATATATATATATATATATATATATATATATATATATATATATATATATATATATATATATATATATATATATATATATATATATATATATATATATATATATATATATATATATATATATATATATATATATATATATATATATATATATATATATATATATATATATATATATATATATATATATATATATATATATATATATATATATATATATATATATAATTTGACCAAACTCAAGTTAAGGATCTTGTTGCTTGCAATGTATCATTTCACTGCCACTCATATCTGGCACTGAATTGTCATCTTCTTCATTTAAATTCTCAAAGGTGTTTTCTATAGGGTGTTGGCTTGTGAGATGTTTCAAACAGGCTAAATTGGCTACTTAGGTCTACTTTTGCAGTATCAGCAGAATTTCTAATAAGTTTTCTTATTCATTTAAATTATCAAAGGTGTTTTTTATAAGGTGTTGGCTTGTGAGATGTTTCAGACAGGCTAAATTGGCTACTTAGGTCTACTTTTGTAGTACCAGCAGAATTTCTAATTCTGCACATACACTTCAAGTAAGAAAAATACTTATCTCTATAGTCAGAATTGCATCCTGAATCCAAAGTTATTATGCATTAGCATCAGAAAGGAAATTAATATTCACCATATACAGACCTAGCCTATACCAATTCAGGGTATATATTTGCACGTTAGTGAGTATATGTGTATGTATGTGTATATGTGTGTATGTGTATATGTATGTGTGTATGTATATGTATGTATATGTATGTGTATATATATATATATGTATATATGTAAGCCCTATAGATAGGTAGAGTAGCTCCATAGGAGGCTTAGGCCAAGTAGGAGCTTGTCCCAGTGGGGCCCATAATAGAAACTGGGAAACCCTCCCCTGGGGGTCATAATTTCAGGTGGAGGAGGAAGAAGGCCCCTCAAATGTACACTCAGCAGGGCCAACTGCCGTGTTCACGCGTCAGATGAGTTACAAACCTTCTCCCAGTAATGGGTTAAATTGCATGGTGAAGCAGAACACCATCGTGGGAGGATCCTCTATAGGAGGACAACTGCGGCAGGGCGTAAGATCCAGATTTATGGACAACGGCCTCTGTAAAGGGCTGCCTCGACCCTTTCGGGGTACCTGCAAGACTGGGAAACTTGCGGTCAATTTTTCCCACTTGAGGAGTGGCGCCCCTCGAGGAAATTATAGCCTAGTAAACAACACAGCACTCGTACGGGATTCTGATTATTGGATAATTTTCTGGGCTTGGTTTGTTTTGATGGGCGTTTTCGGGCTGAAAAACCTCTTCCTAGCTAATTTATCTACTATGGGCTGCCTCCCCGTAGTAGCATAATATTTGTAGGCATGAATATATAATGAGTCGGAGGTAATAGGCTTGGGACTGTCTGTGCAGGATTTCGACTCTTGTTGATAGAAGAGCATCGCCAAGTGCTGAAAACCATGTTGTGACCAAGATGGGCCCAGGATTGCACAAAGCCTCCAACTTACTGGAGGTCCCAGGGACTTCTTGCTGTCCGGTTCTAAGCCGGCTTAAGCGCTTCGGTGTAGACTTGAGAAGATATGTTGGTCCCCATCCTGCACTGGTATCCGGGATCACTGCTTATCTTGAGGCCAAAATAATTTCAAAGATTTAAAGAACATGAAAATTGGAACTTGGAATGTTACGACGTTAAAAAATGACTATCGCATCGACATTTTGACTGACGAATTCAGACGGTTTGAACTGGATTTATTAGGAGTTTCAGAAACTCATATCCCAGGGGTAGGAAGCATGAAATTAGGTGACATAGAATTTGTTTACTCAGGAAGGAAGGATGGGGTACATAGACAGGGAGTAGGGCTCATGATGAATAAGGAAGCTGCTAAGTCTTGTTTAGGCTGGGAAGGTATTAATAATAGAATACTAATTGCTCATTTTATGACTAAAAAGTTTAGGGTATCAGTTATAGTAGTATATGCCCCCATTGAACCAACTGATGGAGATACTAGTGACTCAGATGAATTTTACTTACAGTTACAGGAGCAAATAGACAGGGTACCAGGTAGAAATATGGTGTTTTTGCTAGGAGATTTTAATGCCCAGGTTGGTAGAAATAGGGATAGATGGTATCCTAGCCTAGGTAATTTTGGTGTAGGAAAAGAAAACAGTAATGGCTATAGGCTTTTGCAATTTTGTAGGTATAACAACCTAGTTATAACCAATACGGTGTTTGGTCACAAAATGGCCCATAAGTTGACATGGTATTCACGTGATGGTAAGACAGCAAACCTTATTGATTATGTTATTGTAAACAGAAGACTAGCAGGATCAATACAAGATACTAGGGTGTATAGGAGTGCCGTTATTGATGTTAAAAGTAAAGATCACCATCTAGTAGTGTCTAAGGTTAATTTAAAGCTGAAATTTCGGAAGAGTAACTCCCTCCCGGGAAGTTATGATGTTGGTAGACTTCAGGATGAAAATTTGAGAAAAAAATTCCAGGAACAGTTGAGTACTAAACTTGAGGGTTTAAAATTTGACAATGTGGAAGATGGATGGAATAATTTCAGAAAAACAATTTGTGAAGTTGCTGATGGTGTCCTAGGGAAGAGTGCTAAGACAGCAACTAGGAATATTAGTGAAAAAGCTTTAGGTTTAATAGAGAGTAGAAGGGGTTTGTATAAGAATTATCTGAGCGATAGGTCGTATGAAAACAAAAGGAATGTAAAGAAAGTGGAGAAAGCATTAAAATATGAACTAAGGAGATGTGAAATGGAGGCGATGGATAAAATTGCTGAGGATCTGGAAGATGCGGCTAGACGGCATAATAGTAAAATATTATACTGGCATGTTAATAAATTGAAAGGGAGTAGCCGATCCGGACTAGTCCCAGTTAAAGATAGAAATGGGGTCACAATTAGTGATAAGGAAAAAGTTAAAGAAAGATGGGTGGAACATTTTGAGAATGTGCTAAACCGAGATACAGTTGCAGGAAAAGATATAGATGAAAATGAAAAAGTTTGTGATACCTTGGATGTGAAGGAAAATTTGTTTAGTCAGGAAGAATTAGCGACAGTACTAGAAGGATTAAAAAATAATAAGGCCCCAGGTGCTGATAGTATGATTAATGAGTTCCTTAAATATGGTGGCTCTGAGGTTAGGAATAAGCTACTGAAGATTATGAACATGATTTTTGAAAAAGGGGAAGTACCCAATGATTTTAGGAAAACCTTAATTAAACCACTGTATAAGAAAGGTGACAAGAGTGAATGTCGGAATTATCGAGGCATTAGTCTGGTCTCTGTAGGTAGCAAATTACTGAGTAATATGATACTTTTTAGACTGAGACATGCTGTAGACAAAGTTTTAAGGGAAGAACAATGCGGTTTTAGAAAAGGTAGAGGATGTGTCGACCATGTTTTCACTCTTAGGTTAATAATTGAGAAGTCCCTTCGTTGTCAAACACCTTTGGTCCTTAGTTTTATCGATTATGAGCAAGCTTTCGATTCTGTTGATAGAACAGCGTTAACAAAGGTCTTATCGTTATATGGTATACCAGAAAAATACATTAAAGTGATTTGCGCTATGTACGAGAATAATACTGCTGCGGTTAAGGTAGGAAATGAGGTTAGCAACTGGTTTTGTATTAAATCAGGAGTTAAGCAGGGTTGTGTTCTATCCCCCTTTATATGGATCATTTTGATGGACTTCGTCTTAAGGAGCACAGGAAAGGCAATTGGAGACCATGGAATCAAATGGGGAGGAAGAACGCTCCTGGACTTAGATTATGCTGATGATTTAAGCATATTAGATGAAAGTGTGAGCAAAATGAATGAATTTTTAGAGGTTTTACGAGTTCAGGGTGCTAAAATAGGCTTGAAAATTAATGTTAAGAAGACTAAGTCACTAAGGTTAGGAATAAGTGAAGATGAACAGGTGACCTTAGGTAACGAAAAGATTGATCAGGTTGGGAGCTTCAGTTACCTTGGTAGTATTATTAGTAAAGATGGTGGGAGCAGTGAAGATGTTAAAAGTAGAATAGCTAAAGCTCAGGGTGTTTTTTCACAGTTAAAAAAAGTTTGGAAGAATAGAAAGATAAGCCTACAAACCAAGATTAGAATATTGGAAGCTACAGTGATGACAGTGGTCAAATATGGCTCTGAAGCATGGACACTCCGAAAAGCAGATGAAAATTTACTAGATGTTTTCCAGAGAAATTGCCTACGGATTGTTCTGGGTACCCGGCTGACTGACCGTATTTCAAACAGTAGGTTGTACGAAAAGTGTGGTTCAATCCCGCTTTCTGGGGCTATAATGAAAGAAAGGTTGAGATGGCTAGGCCACGTTCTACGGATGAAGGATGACAGATTACCGAAGATTGTCCTTTTTGGCCAACCGTCTGGGGCTACACGGAAAGCAGGTCGTCCTTGTCTGGGTTGGGAGGATGTCATAAATAAGGATTTAAAGGAAATGGGAACTTCCTGGGAGGGTGTAAAGAGGGAGGCTTTAAATAGATTAGGTTGGAGGAGGAGCGTGCGTAGCTGTGTTGGCCTCAGGCGGCTTGGTGCTGCAGTGAGTTATTAGTAGTAGTAGTAGCAGTAAACAAAAGGAAAAGGAAAAAGATTTGTATACCTCTCAGTAATACAGTCACTAATGTCCACCAAAATGGTAGTTTTTGGTAAATTTATGTTGTAACAATGAATGCAGATAGCAAAAAAGAAAAATACATGATTTGATTCCCTATTCAATGCCTACCTACACTGTTTCAATTGCGTCCTCCTCCTTCTCCTGTAATGGGGCCACGCATAACCATAAGCTATATACAGAGGTGTATTTAGCATTATGATTAAACTACAGATGAGAAGAAGCACAAAAAAATTAATTCAAACCCATAAAATTGGCAAACTTTGATTTTAGCCTCTGTCCATGTCTAGCCTGATTTGAAGGGAGGGCTGAGACACAATGATGGTAGTGGTTATTACATTTTCAAGTAGTATTGAATAGGAAACCAAGCTAAATCATTAGCTAACCAGGTCCATGTTTTCCAGGCACTATCTTATCAGAAATATATGCATTTATACATTTTTTTGGCAATTATTCAATTTATAGGAGAGCAGCAAGTAAATGTACATTTACTTCAATTTTGAAAACTACTTAATTACCTTGAATCACACTTGCTACCAAAAGAAAGAGTCATTTCCTATACCAAACGTAGATTTTGGGAGTCTAAAATTGTGGTACAAAAATGAGATCTGTGTTGGAGCAATTAACAATTATATGACATAATTTCAAACAGGTATGGGCAGCTTGCAGGCCACATATGGATCTTGATGATATTGGATGCAGCCTGCAGTAGTATTACCACTATCATGTGACCTGCTGCCATATATGAAGTTATAATATTATATATAAAATAATCCTTCAGAACTTCAGTGCATCCTATCCTTTGGAACTTCCTGTAAAACTTGTTCGTGAATACGCCCCCTTCATTGCCAAGCCATTATCCGTGTTGATTAACCTGTGTTTCATGCTTGGTACTTTCCCAGATATTTGGAAAAAGGCATATATCCGGGTTATTCCGAAGTCAAGCCCCCCTAAAGCATGTGATGAATTGCGTCCTATCTCGATAACCCCCTGCCAGGCTAAAGTTATGGAAGCATTTGTACTCTGTCGATTGCTCGACCAAATCAGTTCTTCTATCGATAAGTACCAGTATGGTGGACTCCAGGAGTGCAGTACTACAATTTATCTAGTGCGTATGTATGATTGTATACTTACATGGCTGGATAAAGGTAATTGGTTCCTGGATCTAGGTGCAATAGACTTCCAAAAAGCTTTTGATTTCATTAACCACCTGATTGCTGGCCAAAATTTGAAGATAATGGGTGCGAAAAAGCGCGTGTTATCCGTGATTATGGATTTCTTATCTAATAGGAAACAGCGTGTTTATGCCCTGTTTGAGGGGGATTCTGACTCCGATTGGACAGGTATAACATGTGGAGCTCTGCAGGGCACAAAGTTGGCTGCCATTGTATTTATAGCCATGATCAACTACCTACTAGTTGAATATGAGGATCATTACAAGTTTATAGACGATATCTCTTTTCTATTGAAATACTTAGTTGAAAATGGGATTGTTAAGAAAGAGTTCAGTGACGATTTCTTCGATGCGTTTATTGCCAAGTGCAATGTCTCTAAATTGATCATTAACACGAATAAGTCAAAGGTCTTATGCTTTAATCCGTTGAAGCGCACATTCAGCCAACCGTATGTTCCGTTTCCGATTGTTGACTCAATAAAGATTTTGGGAGTTACTTTTTCAAGTGATTGTTCTTTCAGCTTGCATGTTGAAAATGTTGCTAAAAACGCAAATGCATGTCTGCAGTCTTTGAGTACAATGCATAGATTTGGCTGTGATGTCCAGTGCCTATTGCTAGCTTATCTTACATACGTCCGTCCAGTTCTGGAATATTCAAGCCCACTATGGGGGCCTGCAGCACTGCGTACTGTATACCTCATCCAAGAACTTGAGTCGGTGCAAAAGCAAGCCATGTTGATTATTATTGGCGATCGACAACTATCTTATGGTGAAGCGCTTGTTAAACTCGACCTCCCCACGTTGGCCCAAAGATACGAGCAGATTATCCTGAGGTTTGGGAAGTTTCTTCTCTCTAAACCCCAGCACTGAGACATCTTACCACCTACTGCAGTGCCCAACAACCGTACGCGTCTCTCTCTCTCTCTTAATAAGTAATACTGTTGTGAATTAGATAAAATTGAAACAACAAGAATTTTCTCATTTCCAACACATGTTGCAAAAATTAATCCTACTTATCCTCTTACATATTACTTTTTATTTAGTACAACATCTGTTTTACAAAACAAGCTTACTACCATGCATTGCTTTGAACCTTGTGTATTAATGACCACATAGTCTTGTTCATGGGGTCTAGGAAATTGATTAGTGTTGAAAGCTTCATATTTCAAGTTAGTTTTATGTTTGTACATGTTTGCCCACCTTGCAGTGTTACCTTAATTACCATAGTTTGTACTTTGGAGCAAATTAAGATCCACCTTGATCTGTAAATTACTCCATACTTTATTATGTGGATGATCAAACATCAAATGCATCTCAATGATGTTTCCAGGGAACACCATTCCACTCAACATCTAGTAGCTTCTTTGAAACATTATCATTGAGTGCTGAAACTGTTGTATCTGAGAGACTATTCCAGTGGTTTACTACACAGCAGGAGAAAAATGTTGATTTTCAAAAAATGAATTTCACATCATTCAAACATTCATCATAAGGCTTGACTCTTATTTTTGTTTCTGTGTTAGTAGTTCTCTTTTGCACCCCCTCCAGAAGCTGTATATTACCCCTGTATCCTGATAATGCTATGCTCAGTCCAAATCAAGCACTGGTCTGACAAGGAGCTTGTATAACCTCACAAAAATATATGGAGACCTACTGCAAAGAGTTTCTCTCAAGAGTGCAAGGACAGAGTTTGCATGAGAGTCTTCTTGCACTTTGAATGGAATTTACATTGCTTGTCAACAATGATTGCAAAATCCCTTTCTTCATCCACACTTTGCAGCTCTTGTTTGTTGTTTACAGATAAGATTGACCATAGTATGGTCAATCATGGACAATACTATGGACATAGTATTGTCAATGTAACAATGCCAATGGTTGTCATTTTTGAGTCAGATGTCCAAAAACGACTGAAAAAGCTTGATGCATCGAAGTCAAAGGGACCAGATGGTATACACCCAAGACTACTCAAAGAGATTGCTGAACTAATATCCTCACCTTTAGCAAAAATCTTCAAGAAATCACTAAAGGAAAAAGTTGTCCCCTCTGACTGGAAAAAAGCTACTGTTATACCAATACACCAGAAAGGCTCCAAAGACAAAGCTGAAAATTATAGGCCAATAAGTCTAACATCAGTAACTTCAAAGATTCTCGAGGGAATCATAAATGATGCTGTCACTAAGCACTTGACATACAACAACATCATGTCTCCAAATCAGCATGGCTTCCGAAATGGCCATTCCACGGACACAAACCTAATACAGTCATACAATGAAGTCACCAAACTACTGGAAAAAGGGACACCCGTGGACATGATTTTGTTGGATCAAGCAAAAGCATTCAACAAAGTCACACACCTAAGGCTAAAACGAGAGCTTCAAGCTTGTCATATCCACTTGGACATCATTGAATGGATTGTAGACTTCCTGGGAGAACGAACCCAAAGAGTTGCTGTTATGAATGATAAAGGAGTACGTGTACTATCATCACCTATACCTGTTCTTAGTGGAGTTCCCCCAAGGAACCGTGCTTGGGCCATCACTTTTCAACATATATATCAATGATGCTCCTGAAATACTCCAAAACCTTCTCACACTCTATGCAGATGACTCTAAGCTCATCGGGGCAGCATCATCTTGAACAGAGGCTGCATCAATCCAAGCTAATCTTGACAGGCTGGATGACTGGGCTAGACAATGGCTACTTGAATTTAATTCAAGTAAATGTAAAGTTTTAGATTATGGCAATAAAAATCAAAAACATATTTACCCCATGCAAAACCAAAGAACTGGTCAAAGAGAACCCCTAGTTGCAGTTACAGAGGAAAGAGACTTGGGTGTCATAGTTGACTGCCAGTTAAAGTTTCAAAGTCATACTGAAAAGATTGTAGCTAGTGCAAACTGCGCTTTAGGGACAATTAAACGAACATTCACGACTAAATCTCCACAAACAATCACCAAGCTATACAAAAGTCTTGTCAGACCAAGGCTAGAAACTGGCATGTCAATTGCATCTCCCTTCTATAAAGTGGACAAGGACATGATAGAGGAAGTACAGAGGAGAGCAACAAAGATAGTAGATGGGTGCCAACATCTTCCTTACCCAATGAGACTGCAAACTCTGAACTTATGCAGTATGACTTACCAAAGAAAAAGGGGTGACATGATTAAAACTTACAAATTGATTCACAACAATCCAATTCATGGTGTCTTCTTCATTGATTCATCACAGCGGACAAGGGGTCATTCTAAGAAGCTCATAAAGGTCGCTCAGAGGAGGGAATGCCATCACTTCCTAACCAGCCAGGTAGTAGACCAGTGGAACTCCCCGAGCAATCATACTGTATCCAGTAAGACTTTCAAAGAATTCAAAGTCTCACTTGACAAGGAGTGGAGCAATAAGGAATGGAGGCTGGAATGGGACACCTTGGAGTCCCAGACCAGAAAATAAACCCTAGTTAATAAAACCAAATCAATATTAAAAACAATTCCAAATTGATCCACATGGCAATTTTTGAAGAAATGCTGAGCAATGCTACAGGATGGAAAATCCTTCAATTGCTCCAAGTTGCAATTTAAGGTAATTTAAGGTAAAAACATGAGTTGGACTTGCCAAAGTGTATAACACTACATTTGTCAATATTGAAACTCATGTGCCATGTTGTTGCCCAGTTTGAATATTGTCAAGATCCACTTGTAGTTATTCATGGTTAACTGCACCAAACAAATCTGAGTTGTCAGCATAAAGCAATATGATTTGTAAATAATTGAAAAATATCATTTATATAGATACTGAACAGGGTAGATCCTAAGACACTACCCTGCAGGACATCACTGGTGACTCCATATGTCTCATAGAGGATTGATTCTCCTTCATTATTAAAGAGCCTCACTCTCTGAGTTCTATCAGTAAGAAAAGTGAAGATCCAGCCGACAAGGTCTGCATTGATTACACATGAGACAAGTTTTATCTTCAGGTGCAAATGAGGAATTTTATCAAATACTTTGGCAAGGTCAAGCAGCAGGACATCCAAAGGTAGGCCCTGATCAATCAGGTCTGTTATTGCATCTTATCTCTTTCCTTACTGTTCAAGTTATCATTAAATCTCTCCAGATTATCTCTGGATTGGAAAACAGCCCATATCATTCCAATATTTAAGAAAAGTATAAAGAACCTTGCTGAAAACTACCAACATATTGGCATGACTTCAGTAGTTGTTAAGATTCTTGAAAGAATAATCAGTTTTGCAGCTATTACACATTTTGAAGCAAATAATCTCTTGCTAAAAATTTCATAATATTGTATAGTTTATTTGGAAATGGTATTACCCTTTGTTAAGTGTTGCCTACAGAAAAGGAATCTTGGAACAAGATAACCAAAAAAATAAACAAAAGATAATGCACCAGTTACTGGATAATAAAAATTTTTGCAAAAGCAAAATTTATTGCTTTTGCATTTGAAATCAGGTTTGGGCAACTGTTTTTAGAAAAGAGCCATTATAATTAGGGTAGGCTAATTGGTTTACAGGCAATATGATTAAATTTTTACATATATTAAATACAATCTAAAGATGATCCAATTAATTTAATTTTAAAGTAGCTATAATAGCTATTTTTACCTATTAATAAGGACAAATTTCAGTGTTACATCCTATTTTTGTAGCCTATTTATGTTCCTTTGGAAGGAACATAAAATAAGCATTTCAATGGGTTATCAGTTTGGCAGGTCTACTCCACATAAGGAAAAACAATAAAAATGAATTCTACCTTTAATATAGGCTATGCCTAAAATGTAGTCAACAGATTCTGGTAAAACTCTAGTTAATTGACTTCTCACTATCACAAAAAGGGTTTAGGTTAGGAAAATGAAACTTTTAGGGATGGGTCTACAGGCTAAAGTATGTCCCAGGAAGGTATTTTAAAGTACCCATCTCTACTCCTTCTCCCTCTAGACAGCCCTGAAAATTGCCTACATGACAGGTCTTTACCAATTGAAATTTTGACAAGACAACATTTTACCTTAATTTTCAGTTACTAGTTACTTTATCTCTGCCTTTAGTTCTGAAAAATGCAATTCCTGTTATTTGAGTAGTGTTTTGAGCCATATCAATGTTTTTTTTTTCAAAATTTTGGAAATGTTTTTGCACATCTTAAAACCTTGTAAAATGGAATTGAGCAAAGTTATGAAGCTCAAAACAATTTTGTTGTACTTCAATTAAGCAGATGATCTATTTTGCAATGTTTCACTTTTATAACACACATGCTTTTAAAGGTCATCAAAGGTCAGGGCCCTCTAGAGGGAGATGGAGTAGAGGTAGTTACTTCAAAATGCCTTCCTGGGACATACTTTAGTCTGTAGATTCATCCCTGATGGTTTCATTTTCATAACCTAAACCCTTTCCAAGATAGCAAGAAGTCAATTAACTAGAATTTTACCCAGATTCTCCATGCATAAACCATTTTCACCACCCCTACCTTTATACACAAATATATAGCCTAGGCCAAATTAAATGCATATTTCTGTTTCTTGATTTGGTTAATGATGCTATAGTTTAGACTATGAGTAAAACAAAAGAAAAATGTATGGTAAAATGTATCGAGTATAGCTATGATTTGGAATGCAGTCTATATTTGTAGCTTAGGGGGGAGAAGAGGGATTGTAAAAGTGGTTTGTATGTAGATAATCTGTTGACTGTATGCTTTATGTATAGCCTATTAAGAAGCAAGAATTGTTATGTTTACCATGTTTCCTTGGGTGGATTGGACCTCATGAGCTTATGCCTTTAATAGTACTAACTTTATTTATATAACATGTTTCTTTTAGAAGTGGCCAACCACTAAGGTGAAACCAAGAGTGTTGAATGGAGAATTGAATGGTACTGCATGCTTCTCCTTAAAGTGATTCCTTTAGAATAGGAATCTTGACAAAAAGTAGTATTTTTCTATTTTCTGATTTCTGTCTTCTGCCATAGATCTGACAAGACTTTCACTCCCAATTTGAGCTAGTCTATGAAAGACCACAAATGAAATGCAAGAAGTTACCCTAATTTCTATAAGATACAATATAAATCTCACCCTAACATATGGATGTAAAGTAGCTTGGCAATATTTCTGCATCTCCACATAGCATCTTCATCTCTGAAAGTTGATCTGATGTAAGCACATTCTTTATTAACAACAGCACGTTCCTCAGCTGCTGTTCTGGCTGACCTTATTTGTCTAATTAAGTCCCTCAGTCTAGTGGGTGTAGGCGTCTTAACTTTCTCAACAACATCCCCAATCACCTGTTTGATAGTGTCAACCACAGCAGCAGAATTCATTTCATTTGAAAATTGGGCTTTAAGATAAAATTATTTGATTTCTTCCTAAGTAGGTGCCGCGATGTTGACATGGTTGCTGCAAAAACACAATTTGGCACATTTGAAGTGAATAATGAACAAAAGTAGACATTATAAGGATCACCATGTACATATTTTGAAGGAGAGCTTTTAATTTCTCCTTTTATCCCATGGTGTTGTAAAAAAATCCTCTCAGTTAAACCGTGGCAATTTGTAATTGGGCTCATTTTCTAGATAACAGGTAAATACAATCAATTAATTCAACATTCACTGTTCTTTCCAAAAACTATTTTAAAAAAAGAACTCAAAAAAAAAAAATAAAAAAAATTAAAGAGCCATATTAAAACCTAAAAGGAACAGGAACAGAATTTCATAATGATTCAATATACTCGTTAATATTGCAAACAACCAGTTCTAACAGAATTTAAGTGAATAAAGAAAGTGCAATAGAATAAATACTAAAGTAAATAGTTAAATCACAGGCAGCGCATTAGCGGTGCCTAAGTAAAGAGCGATGTGACAACCTTTATTATTTTTTAGACCAAGGCACTTCGTATAGAAGACGTTGTAGTAGAAACGTCAACAGGGACTCAATCGATGGGAAATTAAAAGGGGTAGTACCGTTTTCAATAGCCCTAAATAATTTAGGGCAGCCAACCCCCCACGCCCATAGTTTCCTCAAATATATCTTATCAAAATCTTAACATAACTATTTTATTCGTGTATTTTAAAGGTCCGAAAATTATGTCTTTGAGGATGACAATCCCCTACCCAAAGCCCGGGGACAAGGGTTATAAGTTAAGCCCTGGGGGCATATACGGTTTTTAGAGAAAGGGTATTCGTATAAATTCGGAGGGCTCATTGAACTGGTAATTAGAATTTTTAGTGCCCTTTTGAAGATTAAATAAAAATTTTTTTTTTAACTGCAAGTAAGGAGCGACATTAAAACTGAAAACAAACAAAAATTATCCGTATATGAAAGGGGTTGTCCCCCTTGCAAAAGTTTGACTCTTTCACAACTCTATTATTAAAAAAATAAAAAAAAACTTTAGTGTAAATAGGAAGGCCTTGTGGACGGGACAACCCCATTTTGTATATGAGAGAATTTTTGTTCGTTTTAAGTTTTAATGTCGCTCCTTGATTGCAGTTAAGAAAACTTGTTTTGTTTTTTTATTTAATTTATGAACGTTTTTGAATTAATACATGTTTAGATTTTGGCTCACCGCACTTGAATCATTAAAACGAAATTTACATATTGATTTTTTTTTTTTTTGTTTAACGGCTTTCTCATAGTTTTGATCGGACGATCTTGATAAAAAAGGTTGGGAGAGGAGGCCTAGTTGCCTTCTAGTTTTTGTTTACTTAAAAATCCAATTAGATTTTTTATGTACGAACCTTTTTGCTAGTAATTAACATACGTGGTTTATGAATTAGAAATTGCAACGTTAGTGCCCTTTTCTCTAGTCGAAAGGTCGAAATATCAATAGTCAAAAAAGATCGAAAGGGAACCGGCTGCAATACCCCTCCATACACCCATCGCTCCCCCAAATACATTTAATCATAATTTTGCTATAGCCATTCTGTCCACCGTTGTTGAAAGGTCTAGTAAATGTGTCTGTAAGGTTGAGCACTTCACCTCCTGTAGCCCTAAGGAAAAGGGTTGTGAGTTATACCTGAAGGTCATATAAGGCTTTTATGGAAAGGATGGTCATATACACTTTGGAGGGGGCTCATTGGATTTGAAATTAGAAGTTCTAGCTCCCCTTTTAAGCGTCAAAGTAATCAGATGGTAAGTAGCCCTCTCCCCTTACGGTCTATTTTCCCCATGTAAATCTGATAAAAATTTTAAGATGGCCATTATTTCAAAATAGTGTGAAAGATTTCATAACAAGAACTTGAGGTTAATAAAATCCCCCACAATCTGTGTCATTGTGGATAATACCCCCTCCCCTAGATCCCTCAGGGGAATGGTTGTAATTTGTGTCCTGGGAGGGGGATATAAGGTATATATAGAAAGGCTTATAGAGAAATATTTTAGCAAAATGATTATTTTAAATTGTTTGAGGATGTGTTCGAGGAAATGGTGGGTGTTGGAAGACATATATATACATATATATATATATATATATATATATATATATATATATATATATATATACTTTTTACATATATAAATATGTATACATGTAAAATGTATACTTTTACAAATTCTTGGTTTGGTCTTCGTTAAAAAAAAAAAATGTTGTGGAATGAAGCTAGAGAATACTTAAAAAATCAAAACTGATATTGGCCTTTCAGTAACTTAATGCTGCTGAAAAAATTAAGTCAGTTTTTAAAGAATAATAGTTAAATTATTGAAGTAAACATGCCTCAAAATTAGTTTTGAAATTAAAAGTACAAAAGAATTTTAATTTTTCTTAACGATTAGCCTTAACCGGAAAAGCAGTTTAGGATTTACAAAGAGATTTTTTCAACCACTCTGACAGCTTAAAAAACAAAATAATTCCAGGTCAAGAAATTTGAGTGAAAATTTCCTAGTTCAAAGCTTCTATTTTTGTTTCTACCTAAATTAGGTTGGAATATGAGATGAAAAAACATTCTTTTATTTATCATTGGCTGGACCATTTCTTTTGCGACAAAAGGTTGTGTTTCGGCAACGTTTGAATAATTGTCTCACAGCAATTTCTAGAAGAAGTACATTAATCTTAAGTCAAAGTTCCGGGTCGTTTTCAAGCAAAATGGCACTCTTGGCCACCAAGAAGATATATGATTCTGGAGTCACTGGCTTAATTAGTCTAATTATATTCATAGTCTTAACTTTGGCCTGTATTGCTGGATTTTCATCAAGATTATTTGCTGTTATTCGCTTTGAAAGCATCATCCATGAATTTGACCCCTGGTTTAACTACAGGTTTGTAGCCTAGCTCATCTTAATTCATATAGGTCCTTTTAATATCCTCAGTTATCTATTTGGTTAAATTCTTGTTAATTGACATCTTGCTATCTCAGAAAGGGTTTAGGTTAGGAAAATGGCACTTTCAGGGATGGGTCCACAGGCTAAAGTATATCCCAGGAAGGTATTCTGAAGTACTTACCTCTGTGAAATTCTAGTCCATTGACTTCTTGCTATCTTGGAAAGTGTTGGGCTAGAGAATTGAAACTTTCAGGGATGTGTCTACAGGCTAAAGTATATCCCGGGAAGTTATTTTGAGATCCCTAACTATACCCCTTCCCCCCTCCTCTATATAACACAGTTTTTTGTGCATGACAGCTTATATTTTGGTCAAATTTGATCCTATATTACTATTAAAAGTGTAAATCCTTGCTTACCTTAGAAAAATTCAACTTTTCACTGTTTTTTAAGCTACTATATTCTATAATTAGTTCACCAGCATTGAAAAACAATTATTACCTTTTATGGTATAGTTCAAAATGGAATGCAGGCATTTAAAATCCCCTGTTTGAAACTCTTATCTTTAAAGGGCTTTTGACAGGGGTAATACAGATAAGACTTTGAACTTTTAAGGGGCTTCTCACTCAAAATTATGATTTGTTGCTACAATTGGGTAAGTTTTATGTTATATGTATCAATAACATTTATTTTGTAAATTGTAATGGCATAGAGAAAGTCAATTTCTTCAAGAAGGCCCAATAATGATTCTTAGAAACCTGAAGAGAGGCAAAACAGAAATTTAGTGGGAAAAATAAGCACAAGTCCTAAATACATGATTGGCATAACTGTAATGGATATGCTCTCTTTGGGGGGGGGGGTTAATTTGAAAAAAATTAGAAAGATGTATTTGTAACTTACAAATGGGTGATCAGATCTTAATGAAGTTTGATATCTAGAAGGATCTTGTGCTTCAGAGCTATTATTTTAAATCCCAACCAGATCCAGTGACATTGAGGGGAGTTGGATGGGGAAACCAGAAATCTTGGAAGACGTTAAAATTGAGGTATCTTTATCTTCAAAATGGGTGGTTGGATCTTAATGAAACTTGATATATAGAAACATCATATGTCTGAGATGCTTAATATAGATGCTTATACAGAAATTACTCTGTATATGAAAGGGGTTTTTCCTCCTCAATGCCCTGCTTTTTGTGCTAAAGTTGGCACTTTCTGTTAGCTTTACTTTTTAAAACAGTAAAAAACTTTAGAGTAAAGAGCGGGGTGTTGAGGAGGAAAAGGCCCTTTCATATACAGAGTAATTTCTGTTCATTTTAAGTTTTAATGTTGCTCCTTACTTTCAATTGAAAACACTTGTTTTTTTTTATTTAATTTATACCATAGTTATATAAATATATTTAAAATTATCAAAATAAACCAAAAATAAGCCCTTAATAAACATTAATTACAACACAACTATTCAGAAAAGAAGTTTTACTAAGGAAAGTAAAGGACCATATTAAACTTAAGACAAGCTTCAACACATTCCTATAATATTTAAAGCTCAATGTTTTGTGAGAAACCAGGAAAGGAAAATATATAATTAATGAAAAAAATCAAATAGTTGAGAAAATGAGAATTTTGTCAGCCAGTAGCAAAATATGAAGATGAAAATCAAGCAAATATTTTGACAAGGACCTCTGAATAATGGAAGTGTTTTCAAACAAAATGAAGTGGTGAGGGTTATTGTGCATGTGTTGGGCCAAGGCAGAATCAAAATTCTTGGGCCTTTGGTGCTAACTATGACTTAGTTGATTGAATATTTGTGTTTCAACAATCTCTCCTCCCAATTGTTGGCGTTTTACCAATATAGAAGATTTAGAAATGTTACACACCGCTTAAAATTTGAAAACTGGTATTTTTCACATTTCTAAATCTCTTTCATAGGGAAATTTCAGGAAACTCTGGAAATCCAGGAAATTTCCAAGGGGGAAGGGGTATTAATGATTTTTTTTTAGGAATCTTTATAAGACAAGGTTTTCAATTTCAAATATTGTTCCACTAGTGGCAGTGGAAGTGGGCAGTGGAGCCCACTTCCCAAGTTTGGGCTCCACTGTTTTTAGGATTAGTTTCTCCTTCTGTATAGGTACCAAAAATTTTATTTGTTACTCATGAAAAGTTTGTCTGGTGATGCTAGACTATCAATAGGAGTGTTTCTGTACTCCAGAAGAGAAAAGTATGGGCCTGTCTTGTGCTTAAGTGCCTTGATGGCTCTCAACAAACTGGGATGATTTTTTGCTTAGTTTGTCCAACTGAGGACAGTGTGGACTGGAAGTCCCTATCTTTGGTGAATGTTTGAAATTTCATGGATGAGAACTGAGAGTCTGACCAAGCTTTGGTGTCCATATCTGCCAAGACTTGTGTTTCCTGGTCTCTTTTCATATGTCATTTAGTTTACTTTCTTTGATAGGCATTGACCTAAAGAATACAAGCACTGCAAGCTCAAATTCTTTTTGAATTTTGTCATCTGTTTGAGTCAAATGTACCCTAGACCATGCATCTGCTACTGGAATATCTTATCCAGGATTGCACAACACACAAGTATTTATCTCTAATGGTTTATGGTCAGTTGTGATCAGGGTCTTTTTCCTGTATAGGTATTGATGAAGTTCTTGCATGCATATGTTACTGTTATCATCTCCTTTCTAATTTGGCTGCATTATTTTTCTGTTTCACTGTGCTGTCTTGACCCAAAGGCAACTGTTTTCTTTCTAATAAGTAACTGGGCACCACCAGCATGCTGAGAGGGTGTCAACAATATGTTTAATATTGCTTCATTCTTGGTCAAAGTATTATAAGTTTGAACATATTGTTTCCTGGATTGTCCAATTTGTTTGCTCAAGAGCATCAGTTCATACAAATCCTTTCCTTTTTGGATAGATCTCTCAGTGACTGGTTCAAAGTTGAAAGGTTTGGGTGTATCTAGAAAGATAGCTGTATGAATGATTAGCCCAATATCCAATCCTTCAAATGCTTTATTCACTTTTTCTTTATAACTGATCTTACACTGGTTTAATACCTAGTGGTTGAGCAATATCTTTCAAATATTGTATGGAATGTTGTCAGGTATGAAGACTCCTTGTCAAGCATCGTTGACCAGCATCCATGCCTGGCATCCAGTTTGAAAAAGCTTTTTGCATCTGTGCATTTGGATACAATGTTGTCAAGCAATGGGAATGAACAGTGGAGATACAAGATCCACATGTTGATGTAAACAGGGTCTAGGTATATACAGAGCGATCCATATGGTTTTTGGACCACTCAAGCTGAATTTACTCATTCTGTAGTTTGAGTCATCTTTTCAGTAATTTTGAGTGCTTTAATGTGTTCTAGTTCTTGTTTAAAGGGATATGGAATTCTCTTTGGAGACTGGACTGATGGGACTGCACCTTCTTGCAAATATATTTTACAGCTTTCTTACACTTTCAGAAACTTCTTTGTAGTCTTCTAATGTAGCCTGTGTTTCTGGTCTTATATCACCCTTGAGTGCATACTTAGTATTAACTTAACAAGACCTAATTCTTCATATTTACTATGTAGAATTGGTGTCTCTGGGATATATTATCCCAGTCCTTCAATATTGAATGACAAGTTCCCTTCACTGGTGGCTTTCTCCCCTTCCCTGTGTAGGTAGTTAGCACATAGTTTATACTGTTGTGTTTTGGTCAGGGCATAATCTTTTCATATTCTCTGTAAGGAAAAACATTTGCTTCATCACCTGTATCAATCTTGAAGATTACATCCAAATACAAATTTATTTGTGAGTAGCATGTCACTCTGCTCGCATAGAAAGGTTGTCTTTTTCTCCAGTAGTAACTCTGGCTTTCAGCTCTTCAACAAGTGTCTTATGTCTAGTTCTGTCTTCTCTTGATATGTTGCTATAAAAATGAATGTCTGACTTTTTCTGGGAAGACTTTTTAACAATGGCATGTTTAATCAAAGTTGTAGGCACAGTGAAAAGTAAAGGGAGAGATCTTTGAACTAATTTACTGGCAATAGTTAGCCTTGGGGGTAGACATTTTGAGGTAGAGATAGGAACAGATGACAGACCATACTGGGGCTCCAAATAGTTTTGAACATAAGTGCTACCATCTGTTGCCACAGGAATGCCTTAAGCAACTAGATTATTTTTCTACTGCTTTCTATTTCATTGCGCACTAGTTTTCTTAGTTCTGTTTTCACTTGGTGGTTGATGTCCATTATTAGACTCTTTGTTTCTGTCTTTACTGTATCAGATGCAATTTGTTTAACTTTGGTGACATGATACTTTGATTCTGCTGCAAGTTCAATAGTTTCAACTTTGACTTTAATTGCTTCTATGCTGCTGTTCAGTCCTTCAGATAAAGTGCTCATTTGTTGGAATAGATTTTATTTGTAAGCACGAAATTATGTTTGTAACAATTTTGGTTACATTATTCATTATAGTGGCAATTGAATTAGCTTGGGTTTCAGTTGGATTGGATGTGTATACACATCCAATCCTGGTTTGGCATAGATCTTGGTTTTGGTCTGTGATATCAAACCAAATTGCCTACATAGATAGCAAGCTAGAATCTATGTAAAGTTCTTGGACAGTATATACTGCTTTTACATAAGCTAGGACTTCACTACATTATCCATGGTAGTAGCAACTGAATTAGCTTGGGTTTCACTTGGATTGGATGTGTATACGCATCCAATCTTGGCTTTGTTCTGTGATATCAAACCAAATGGGCTCCATGGATGGCAAGCTAGATTGTATATAAAGTTCCTGGACAGTATATGCTGCTTTTACATAAGCTAGGACTCCACACTTGCATTCTTTTGATTCATATCTTCTAATCTACTCTTGGTATTCTTAGGGTATACTTTGGTGAGTAGAACCAGATCATGGTCTTTACTATAAATAAGACTTTATAATTCATTTATTTTGTTAGTAATTTGATCTACATTGGCTAATAGGAGGCAAAAGTCAGAACTTACTTTTGAGCAGCCATTGCTATCTGGTCCTTGTTCCTTATGTTCTGTGTGGGTAGGATCAGTAGATTGGCAGAGAGAATTGTCATTGATGCTGGACTGTCAATTTGAAGTAGGCTATCTGATGTGATACACGTTTCAAACTAGGATAATAGAGTAGAACATGGAGACATATAAACACTTTCATCATCATCCTAACTATTAACGCTATTTATAACATATGACAGTTTTACATTTGCATGGGTGTTGGGGTGTGCATTTCTGCACCATCTGGTACTCCTTTTATGGAACTATTTTCCCATTACAAAGAGCAAAGTCTTTTTCTCGAGCGGTAACCCTGGCTTTCAGCTCTTCAGCACATGTCTTGTGTCTAGTTCTGTCTTCTCTTGACATGTTGCTATAAAAACGGATATCTGACTTTTGCTGGGAAGACTTTTTAACGATGGCAAGTTTAATCATAGTTGTAGGCACAGTGAAAAGTAAAGGGAGAGGTCTTTCAACTGATAAACTGGCAATAGTTAGCCTAGGGGGTAGACGTTTTGAGTTGAAGATAGGAACAGATGGCAGGCCACACTGGGACTCCAAATAGTTTTGAACATAAGTATTTTCATCTGTTGTCACAGGTATTCCTTAAACAACTAGATTATTTTTCTGCTGCTCTCTATTTCATTGTGCACCAGTTTTCTTACTTCTGTTTGCACTTGGTGGCTGGTGTCCATTCTTAGAGTCTTTGTTTCTGCCTTTACTGTGTCAGATGCAATTTGTTTAACTTTGGTGACATTACAGTTTGATTCTACTGCAAGTTCAATGGTTTCAACTTTGGCTTTAATTGCTTCTATGTTGCTGTCAGTCCTTCAGATAATGTGCTCATTTGCTGGAATAGATTCATTTGTAAGCACATAATTGCGTTTGTAACAATTTTGCTTACATCATCCATGGTAACAGCAACTTCCAATTCCAGAATTTGTATGAGGGTATACAGACTGCATACAGTCCTTTCACCCCTTTGACTTCAAGATGGCAATAGCAATCTTTCTTTTTCATCCTCTCTTTCCTTCTGTTTGGTTTGTGGGAAGTGCGAGTACTTGAGCCAGTAGTTTAAGGCCAAGAGGCCGGCTGGTACCAATATGGCTCTTCCTACTCACTCTTGCTCTCTTCTGCACAGTAGATCTTCATTAATAAATTGGCTTGTTTTCCATTGTATTTTTCATAGTTTGGATCATCACCCTATAAATTGGCCTTTCAGTATTAGGAGGTAGTTGTAAGCTGATGATGGAGTCAAACATTTCTTCAATCTTTAGTTTTTTACAAATTATCTTAATCTTATTAGTTTCAGGTGCAAGTATATGGCAATCAAAAAATATGTGTTGGGGAGTTTCCTCTGTTGTTAAGTGCTATCTGCATAGTGGTAAATGATATAAATTCCCTTGAAATTGGACAGAATTCAGAAAAAGATATCCTGATTTCAGTCTGTAGTACCACACTGTGTCTTCTCTAGAACGAAATGGGGAATTTCGAAATGGTAGACACTTTATTTGTCCACGGTGTTTCATAATATCTTGTAGGTTCCCCAATTTTGATTCTGGTTGGGGGTCAATGTTTGATGCTTCATTTGCCAGCCTATCAGCAGTCACATTATGAATCAGTCCTTTATGTCTAGGAATATGCTGGAAGCAAACAAAAATACCACATTTATTTAATCTTTGTTGATCATCTCTTATTAATTTTAAATCTGAATCAGCAGCCTCATAATTTATTTTTCTTATTAATTGAATTGCAGAATTTGAATCTGTAAGGATTAACACATTCTTTGACAAAAGGTTTAGTCTGGCCATAGTTTCAAGTGCTTTATGTATAGCAAATAACTCTGCTGACAGAATTGAAGTGTGGGATGGAAAAGTTGCTGCTATATTCAAGGAAACATGAGGAATACACACCCCTGCTCCTGCTCTTGATCCTTTTACTGAACCATCCGTGAAGGCTAGAATATGTTCAGGAAAGTGTGAGGATATCTTATTAGCAAAGAGTTGACAGACATACTGATCTGAATAATGTTACTTGTTTTTAGAAACTAACTGAAGATGACATTCAGGAGCCACCATTTCCCATGGTGGAGATTTTGGAAAAGGGTAACTATCCGCATGTTCACTTTTCCAATTTGGGTAGTCTTGGATAAGTAGCTTTTGGATAAGCAACTGAATTAGCTTGGGTTTGAGTTTGGTTAACTTTACATAGAATCTACAACAAATGGCAACCTGTTTTTGATGTCTTTTTATTAAGTAGATTGTATTCTTCAGTACTTAGCTTGGGACAGGTTGCATACAGCCATCTTCCACACTTATCACAAATTGCCTCTGCAGCATCATCAAGGCCAATACTACAGGCAGCAAAGTTATATTTGTCCTTGGAAGGGCTTGCTTGTACTCTTTTATTGCCTCTAGATTGCATTATGGCTTGATTTGCTTATCATATGGCTTTCAACAAATAAATATCCAATATTGGGGGAAAAAACAAAATGGACACTGGCAACCCTGTGAGTTAAGATGAAGGAGAAGGCCTTGATATATATTTAATACAAAGATCTACTGAAGATCTTCTTATATTTTTACTCCTAGAATCAAAAGATCTACTGAAAGAAATCTGAGCAGATTCAAGTGAATCAAAAGGAAAAGGGATGAATAGTCTTGACTGAAAATTTCTCATTGGCTGAGACTGAAGAAGAAGAAGAAACAACTGCATCAGTTTAAGAAATTTATAATAAAATTTCTTGTGAATATTTATCTCAATTTATTTATCTCAATTTATTATTGGTTGGGCAGTCAACCCAACCAATCGTGCATCAAACCATCTTCTGGACCACACTGTGGTGTTTTTTTTTGTGGATGGTGAAGTCCTCCCTTCACAGGAGTGCAGACGTTCTGGTGTTAAAATCTCCTTTAGTTAGTATTAAAGCTTATTGCAAAAGGCAATGCTTAGAACACCCCCCCCCAAAAAAAAATTCCCCCTGGACCCTACCACAAATACTACCAAAAATATTCCACATCTTGGCTGGTCAAGCTCACTGTCTCAGAGCTCACATGACGTCAAATTCAATGGATAACACAATGGTGGAGATGAGGGCGTTTGTCACTATCCATGATTAAATAAAAAAAACAAGTTTTTAAGTGAAAGTAAGGAGCAACATTAAAACTTAAAACAAACCGAAATTACTCTGTGTATGAGAGGGACTGTTCCCTCCTCAACGTCCCGCTCTTTACGCTAAAATTTGACTCTTTCTCTCAATTCTACTTTATAAAACAGTAAATAACTTTAGCGTAAAGAGCGGGACGTTGAGGAGGGAACAGCTCCTTTCATATGCATGGAGTAATTTCTGTTCATTTTAAGTTTTAATGTCGCTCCTTACTTTCAGTTAAAAAACTAGCTTTTTTATTTAATTTCTGAACGTTTTTGAATTAATGCATGTTTGATTTTGGCTCTCTGCAAATGAATAATTAAAACGAAATTTGTGAATTATTTTTTTTTTTTTTGTTAAATGGCTTTCTCTTAGTTTTGATCAGAAGATTTTGAGAAGAAGGGTGGGGGAAGAGGCCTAGTGGCCCTCCAAGTTTTTGGTTACTTAAAAAGGCAACTAGAATTTTTAATTTTTAACGAACGTTTTTATTAGTAAAAAAATACATAACTTACAAATTAACTTACATAACAAACTTCTATATTTCTTATATTTTTATTATGTATATGAGGGGGTTTGCCCCCTCGTTAATACCTTGCTCTTTACATTAAGTTTTAATTTTGTCCCAATTCTTTAAGATTGACCCCCGAATCACAAAGGCTGTAGAATAAATAGTTGAAACCACTAAAAATGCTTTAGCATAAAGAGCAAGGTATTTATGAAGAGATGAACCCCCCATATGCGTAAAAACCTCTGTTCGTTTTAAGTTTTAATGCCGGTCCTTACTTCCAGTGGAAATCATATTTATTTTTTCATTTTTTTTTAATAGTGCAAGAAAATCCTGCGGCCCCTTCATGGAATTTCTCTTCTCCCATGACAAATTCCTCCAAGGGAAGATTCTCCTACATGGCCCCCTCCCCAACCAAAAAATCCCCCTGAAAAGGTCTGTACACTTCCAAATAACCATTACTGAATGTAAATGCTGGTCTAAGTTCGTAACTTGCAGCCCCTCCCTTGGGACTGTGGGGGAGTAAGTCAGCCCCAAAGGCATGGTTATTATGTTTTTCGACTATGCCGAACAAAATGGCTATCTCAAAATTTTGATCCATTGACTTTGGGAAAAAATGAGTGTGGGAGGGGGCCTAGGTGCCCTCCAGTTTTTTTTGGTCACTTAAAAATGGCACTGGAACTTTTGATTTCCGCTAGAATGATCCCTTTGGCGACATTCTAGGGCCACTTGGTCGATGTGATCACCCTTGGGGAAAAAAACAGAAAAAACAAACAAACAAACAAATAAACACGCACTTGTGATTAGTCTTCCGGCAAAAAATACTAAGTTCCACATTTTTGTAGATAGGAGCTTGAAATTTAAACAGCACGGTTCTCTGATACGCTGAATTTGATGGTGTGATTTTTGTTAAGATCATATAACTTTTAGGGGGTGTTTCCCCTATTTTCCAAAACAAGGCAAGTTTTCTTAGGCTCGTAACTTTTGATGAGTACGACTAAATTTAATGAAACTTTTAAATTTAAAATCAGCATAAAAATCGATTCTTTTGGTGTATGGTATCTATTAGTATCATAAATTCTGATTTTTAGAATTTCGTTTACTATTGAGCCAGGTTGCTCCTTTAGTCCTTACTACAGTTTGTTACCATGAACTGTTTGATGAAAATGAAAATGACTTTCTAGGAGCTCCAAAAAAAGAAAAAAATCTTCTCAATGAAAAATAATTGCCCTCCCCTTGTTCCTACTCCTCCTTAACAAAACCTGGGAATATACTTTAAAATCTCTCCTTATACCCCCTTTGAGATAAATAAGATAACTCTAATAAGGGTTGCAATTTTCAAATTGTTAAAATGAATGTTTTCTTTAAATATGAACCGTGATAGATCTTTGCTAATAGCTCTCCAAGATCCGAACTCAGGTGACGTAACATTTGTCAAAATTTGAGTCCAAGTCATCTTTTTCATC
Organism: Artemia franciscana; assembly: GCF_032884065.1. NCBI lineage: Eukaryota > Metazoa > Arthropoda > Branchiopoda > Anostraca > Artemiidae > Artemia > Artemia franciscana. Next base: position 41,883,125 of record NC_088875.1, read on the forward strand.
TATAAATTCCCATGAACGTTCTTGCAGTTTAGTCTTTAAAGCTTCAAGGTTCTTTTCCGTAACGAAGTTAGGCTATGTTGAGGGGCTAGACCGTGGAGCCTGCACATTCGGCAACAAAAGATCTGATAAAACTGGGAAATGGTCAGATATATTACTAACAATAACGAAGCTATTCTGAAATGTCATTGACGGAAATATGTTATCGATCAGAGTTGCTGATTTCTCAGTAACCGTTGTGCGTATAGTGACTGATGGTAGTAGTCCAGATGCAAGCATATCGGATAAGAAGTCTGCAGGAAACGAACCCTCGTAGTCTAGGAGATTGACATTGAAATCACCCATGACAACCGTTTCGCACGGCTGGTTCTGTATAGCTTCAAGGATTTCACGAAGGATCTGCAGAAAAGTCACCAAAGAGCCACTAGGGGAATGATATACCTCTCCAATGATCAAAGTACCAGATTTACCAGGATTAATTCCAACAAAAAGTGATTCTAAAACTCCTTCAATGTTCTTAGAAAGATCGTGTCGGACCGTGTATGGAATCGCGTCGGAGATATACAGTACCAATCCTCCTTTACTCAACTTTTTCCTATGTATTTTTTCGCAGTTGTATCCAGGTAGTTCCAGTAATAAATCCGTTTGGTCTGTAACAAACGTTGTGCATATGCCTAAAATGTCGGGACGTGAAGAATCTTCGCATATAAGTTTTAGCTGATCCAGAGATGACGAAAGGCCTTGGATGTTAAGGTGTAGAGTCTGATGGCAATCAGATCGTTTTGAAACCCTACCCAGAGTTGAACTATATCTACAATTAACTAAATTACTAATCCCAATATCACATTTATTCGGTAGAATTCCTTCTGAACTATTTAATAATTCCAATAAATCTAGGGGGCTTTTCTCAAGAACTTTAAGGTTAGAAATCATCCCGGCGGAATCCCTGTGGCCAGACTGAGAACAATTAATTAACATAACTTACCAAAATTTGTGTGGGCATTTGTGGAACTGGACTTGCACTCCGAGGGCACAAAGCAGGCGAAAATGAAACCAATATCCCGACTGGCACTCATGGTTCATTGAAAAAAAAAATATATACGCCTGAAACTAGAACTGCATTTTTCAGAACTAAAACTAACACACAAAACAGGGAGAACATGTGAAATGGGGGAACGCTGTACTATAGAAAAAACAAAAGAAAAAAAATATAAGAAACAGGATGAAAGAAAAAACAAAAAAAAACGTGAAGAAAAATTCAGCATTCTTAGTCATTTTCAATGAGACAGGGAGGAAAAAAAATAATCATATGGCAATGAAAGAAAAAAAAAGGAGGTGGAACACGATAATCAACTTCAAGTATCGTTAATAAGGACACTCTCATCATTATCACTAATGAAGATTTCAGACCAGTATTCATTATCGTTGTTCCTGTGTTCTAGTCGAAGCGAAGCACCAGCCTGCTTGAGCTGAATAGATTGATAACTGGTTTTAAGGTCCTTCATCTTTGCAAGGAGCTTGGCCCGCTTAGTATTTAGCTCTGGAGGCAAATCAGTACAGATTCGGAGACCAGAACCTTTAAAGTTTTTTACGAGTTTTATGATCAAAAGGATATCATGATCAGAGCTGCATGTGAAGAGAACAGGCGGGGCTGAAGTTCTGTTGGAACGATCGGAGACACTTTTTTCTTTTAGTTTAAAAAGCCTGGAAATCTTTATTTCCTCAAATTCAGAAGAAATTGCAAAAAGATGCTTTAAATATTGACCAGCCAAGCCAATCCCCACTAGAGATATACCACTGGAGATTATCAGGAGTATTGTTAAATAAGAATAATCCAATTTTGTTGTACTTCCCTAATAAGCACCTTTTTAAAATTTATCATAGAATTTGGTCAGGCTGAAATGGGCTTAATTTTTATACGTTTTCATATCAGTTCCCTAATTCTCTTTGCAGGTATTGTAATTTAAAAATTAAGCAATTGACCATTGCCTATTTGAATGTAATATGCTGATATCTGCACAGTATATCCTGCAATATAAACTGTTAAAGTGCTTGAAACACCACACAATCTCACTATCAGCTAAAAGTCTATCTGACTATGCCTGCTCACAGAGCTCAGAACTAAACGTTTATCTTCTTGTATTTCAACTCCAAGAATCGAAAGATTTACTGAAAGAAATCTGAGCAGATTCAAGATAAATAAGAAGCAACCAATTCAGTAGCTCTGTTCATCTCGAATCAAAAGGAAAAGGGCCTAATAATCTCAACTGAAAAGCCCTCGTTTGCTGAAACAGAAGAAGATTCACTGAAACTTGAGGTTTCGTTTACAAAAAAGTAAATAAAGGGAGACAAAGGCTGAAATCCCATAGGGGTTTAAAACGAAATTTCAGTAACTTCAAAGTCCAGGTAAATCGAATAAAACACTAAGGAAAACCACTTAAAATGACACTGAAGGCAAATAAAAGTAAAAATAGCACACAATATGTAGGATAATGTCTTTATCTCATAAATTGGGCATATAATCCTGTTTTCAATTTTCACACAACAATATGCTGCTCCAATTGCAGCTGCTGATTCAATTATGGATTCATTTTAGCTCAAAACGAATATGAAAACCCTGGAAAACATCTAGTATATGCTGAAAAACCTGTGCACAGTCTTAGACGCAAGCCACACCCTAAGAGACTATCAGTACTTAAAATACCAGCCTTATTATAAAGGCATAAGCAAGATGATTGTATTAATGCATATAAACTGATAAATAGGCTATATAAGATACCTTTCCCTTTTGATCCAAACAAGTCTTCTAGTCTCATGGCTGTAGAATAGTCTATAATTTCTATGGATTCAAGACCATATAAGAGACTTTGCCCTTTTGAGCTAAATAAAAAAATAAATGCATCACAGGATATACCAAGTCAGTCCTCTCAGCACATCATCTTAATCCATTTGCGAGTCTTAAGGTTGTCTAAATCTGTATTGCTCTTGAGTTGATGTCTCCCAGTAAAACCTCCACTGCCTCTTCTCCCACTCCTTGTCAAGATGGCATTTGGAAGAGTGGATAAAGGGAGTCCTGACAGTTAAGTCCTTCAATTGATTCCATTGGTTTGTGTTTCTTCTTGAGAAGTATTTTTGACATGTTCTCAATTGGGACCTTAACTTGGGCAGCTTCTTATAGTGTCCTCCTGTATAATAGTGGCTTGTGCTATGACTGCTGCTGAAAATAGTAGAGATTTTTTCTTGAAATTTATAGATGCGTTTCAAATCACTTTGTCTGTATCTGTAGACAATTGAAGTAGCTCTAGTTGCTTGAGGCGGTCTTGATATAAAGCCAATCATGCCCTTTGTTGCAAGCCTCTGAACATTTTTAACAAGCCCCACATGTTGCCTATATAAAAGACCAGCAAGGCACATGCCAAAATCAAGATGAGTCTAACAAGAGCTTAAATACTTTTGTGAAAATTGTTTGCCTTTTGGCTACTGATGGTCGGTTTTAATGGGCCAAGACTAAAATTTGCATGGGAAACAATGTGCTGGGATGCCTGTGCAACTTTAACTTGTGTTTGGTGATGATACAAAGGTCTCTTTCCTCCTTACTACTCTCTAGCTACTCCCTTTTTTAGTGATGGCATGCAATTTGAGCTGGTAGCCATCAGTTTGTTAGACCAAGGTGCAAAATACAGTATTTAGATGTATGAAAGTGGAGGAATCAGTCTTTAGACAAATCCTATAACCTGCATCATCAGCAAGCAATTGTTTATTATTATTCTGAATATCATGTCAAGTTTTCAAGTTTACTAGTTTTCAAGAAGCAAGTGGTCCTCATGTGTCCATTTAAAACCTAGGAAACATTATCATTACAGAAATTTCTTTCATGGGGTTAATGAGGTAGAAAATGCATCTATTGACAAGTAGACTTGTGTTTCTTGAAGCCAGTTTGTGTCAAGGGTTTCAATTATAAACTTTGGTAAGTTATAGGATATAATTTTGAATCATTTTTTCTATCACTGCCTAGGTTAAGATTGTCAGTATGTGACCATGTAGTGGTGGCTTATCTTTAGGCTTTTATTTTTGAGGATTAGGGGTAGCATAGAAGATCTCCATATCTTGGAGAAAATTGACTTCTCTAAGGCCTTATTGCAACAAATTAGGAGTTCAATGAAAGTTAAAAGCTTTAGCAAAGATGATTTAATTTTAGCTATCCTGTTTTAGCAATAAAATGAATATGGGTAGTGCTACGGGTGCTGATTAATGGAATGCTTTAATGTACATATTTTAAATATATGCAAAATGCAAAAACTAATGTTTCTTCTGATGTCTTTATTTCCCACAAGGAAGCACAAACAAAGGAATTCATTTTAATTTATCTGGGAAATCCAAAGAGAAACTCATATAAGCTACCATCCAATTCGTTACCTTCGTTTTTTATTCATTTATCTTTTATGCTTGAAATTAAAACCACATACATGAACATTTTGGTAAGGGAAGGGAGGGGGAGCCTCCTTCACTGGCTATAGCTCTGAATAGATGCCTTTAGGGCTGATTATTTTGCCGTGTGTCGAAATTAGCCATTTAAGATAGATCATGCCAAATCTAAGGTATTTATAATCTCAATTCCACATCAAACGGTTATCTGTGAATAATACATAAAAAATCAAACAGTTTGTAGTAACTAACTGTAGGGAGGAGCAATTTGGTTCAAAAGTAACTTGAACTCGAAAAAAATAGTTTCGAAAGCAATTAATACATAAAAAAAATTGGCTTTTTATGATGGTTCCAACTATATAAAATTCATTAAGCATAGGATTACTCATCAAATGCTATGATCCTGAAAAAACTTTGCCTGATTTCCAAATTCAAGTGATCTTAATGGAAGGTGTGACATTGTTTCAGTTTATCAGAGAACTTACTATAGAGGATTCAAGTTTTTATCTACAAAAATGTGGAATTATATATTTTTGGCCAGAAGACAATCATGGATGCATATTTATTTCTTTTTTGTTTTTTATTCGAGGTAAGATTGGATCAAACCAGTGGTCATAGAAGATTGGGAGAGGGCTCGTTTGAATGGAAATTAAAGTTCTACTGCCCTTTTAAGTGAAAAGATTGGAGGGAAACTAACCCCCCTCTCCTGCCCCTTTTTCCTAAAGACACCTGATCAAAATTTTGAGATATCCATTTGATTTAGCATAATTGAAAGTTCCAAAAATTATGGTATGCCTCTGTGAATGACTTGATCATTCACAAGAAAGGGCTATAAGTTATGCTTATTTGGCCATCGTTTAGATATTGTATTCGATATTGGGAAATATACGAAATGTAACAGGGAAAAATTTCTACAGGGAGGAAAGTTTTTGGGGAAAAATTTCCACAGGGCAGGGCGATTTCCTGGTATGATTAGAAAAACGATCAGAAGCTAATAAATAAACAAATTTTTTCAACTGAAAGTAAGGACTAGCATAAAAAATTAAGACGAAGAGAAATTTATTCTATAGATGATGGAGGCTGCCCCTTCCTCATCCCTTGCTCTTTACTCTAGTCCCAATTGACTTTGACTTTTTGTCCCATTTCAGTTTGACTTTTTGTTCCAATTCTTAAGAATAACTCCTGAAACACAAAGGCAATTGAATTTGAATGAGAAGTATTTTTGAATAGCTTTGATGCTACAATACTAGTATAAAAAGTGAGGGTTGATAAAGGGTACCCCCCTCCCCCTGTATACAGAGTAATTTCTGTTCGTTTTAAGTTTTAGTGTTTCTCCTCACTTTAGCCAAAAAGAGGCAACTTTTGTTTGCTTTGATTCAGGGGTTTCACAAATACATAGCTATTACTGTAGTAAAAGAAATAAGTATGAAGATATATGCCGTGTTACCAATGCTTTGAAATTAACTCTTCCAGTTTTCTTCCAACCAAAATCGTATCATGAGAGATTAATTTGAACAGATATCTGATTCATAAAGGAGCAAGTAAAACAAAAATGCACATTACTTGAAAAATTGTACTGTACCAAAAAAATTTCAGTTTCACTGTATTGTACCAAGACTTCAACATTGTTCTAAAAACAATACAATTTAACCGCGTTGGCAATGCTGCATGGATGTTATAATCAGTAGGAATGGAAATATCTAGGACCAGTATTGTTTTAAAGAAAGCAGTGTTGAAGTTTGAAATATTTTGATGACCAAAAAGAGATCTACTCATTCTTTTGTTTCAACTGTAAAATCTAACAAATAGATAGCTTTTAACAGAGTTCAATTAATAAATACTAATATGCATCTGATTATCAAATGTGAGTTCAACTAGTGGCGTTTAAAAGAAAGTATTATTGAGGTTTAACAATTCAGTGACTAAAAACAGGTCTATCCTGTTTGTTTTAACTCTTAAGTTGACAAATAAATAGCCACCAAAAGTTATTACTGGTAAAAGAAATGAAAACTAACATTTATGCTTTTGTACATGAGGCCTATTCTGTTTGTTTCAACTTTAAAATTTGAAAAATATATATATCTATAATTTGTTATTACTATAGTAAAATAAATAAATGCTAAATGCTATTTTTTTCATTATTTGAAATGAGAGTATTGACGTAATCTATATATATAAAAATAAGTTGTTTGTGTTTGTGTGTGTGTCTGTCGAGTGACGTCATGTTTGTGTGTCGACTGACGTCATGTTTTCGAGTGACGAAATTAAAGACCGGGACATCGGGACACAAATGACGACCGGGACACCGGCACATAGGGAATATAAATGACGACACTCAAAGAGAAAGCGACCGGGACACAAGTAATGTTCGATTAGCAATCACCATCAACAAAGCACTGGGACACAAATGACGACCGGGACACAGGGAGTATAAATGACGACCGGGACATAAGTAAAAAAAAAAACTCAAAAAAAGGTAAAAACTACAAAAAAACTAAAAAGAAAAAAAAAACTAAAAGCTAATAAAAAAACTAAAAAAGCTAAAAAACTAAAAAAACTAAAAAAGAAAAAAAAATAAAAAAGGAAAAAAAAATGAAAAATAAAGGAGAAAAACAAAACTAAAAAAACGAATGTATACACAGACCGGGACACCGGGATACAAATGACGACCGGGACACAGGGAATATAAATGACGACCGGGACCCAGGGACACAACTACAACGGGGACGCCGGGGGGCACAGGGGGATATATAAATGACGACGGGGACACAGGGAATGTTCGATTAGCAATCACCATCAACATAGCTCAAGGTCAATCATTAGAATCATGAGGTATAACTAAAAAAACTAAAAAAAGGTAAAAAACTAAAAACTAAAAAAAAAGACCAATTCAAAAACGAATGTATATACAGACCGGAACACCGGGATACAAATGACGACCGGGACACAAGGAATATAAATGACGCCCGGGACACTCAAAGAGAAATCACAGACTGGGACACCGGGACACAAATGACGACCGGGACACAGGGAATATAAATGACGACCGGGACACAGGGACACAACTACAAAGGGGACGCCGGGGGGCACAAGGGGATATATAAATGACGACGGCGACACAGGGAATGGTCGATTAGCAATCACCATCAACAAAGCTCAAGGGCAATCATTAGAATCATGAGGTATAGATCTGAATACGGATTGTTTTCCATGGACCATTATATGTTGCATGTTCAAGAGTCGGTAAACCTGACAATCTATTTATATGCACAGACAATGGGACAGCAAAGAATGTTGTATATTCGCAAGTTTTACTTGGTTAAAAACATATATATATATATATATATATATATATATATATATATATATATATATATATATATATATATATATATATATATATATATATATATATATATATATATATATATATATATATATATATATATATATATATATATATATTCACAGGTGGGACATAGGGACACAACTACAATGGTGCGTAACTAATATGGCGCGTAACGACTTACGCGCGCGGGGGGGCTTGGGGGGGGCGAAGCGCCCCCACCAACTAGGTGTTGGGGTGGCGCGAAGCGCCACCCCAACTGCTAGTTGTAAATATTTATGTTAATAACTCTGATGGTAATGTTTGTTGAGAAAGTGTTTATGCCTACCAAAAATATCTTCTATGATTTTAGTATTGTCTTTCAGTGCATGTTTTCTTTTCTGTCTTTTGCAGCTATGTTCTTTATGTTCTACTTTTTACTACTTTTACTACTACTTTACTACTTTTTACTACTTTACTACTTTTTACTACTTAAAATAAATCGATTGTACAGTTACAGTTAGAAATGACAATGTTTTAAAAAAAAATGGCTGAAATTAACTGAATTCACTGCAGTAAATTTAGGTAAAATAATAGAAATAAAACATTATATTGGCCAGTTTCCTTCCTTTTTTTGTACCCCATATATTCTCTTTGATGTAATTTGGCCGTCCTTTCATTTGAACTTGAGCAGGCCTGCTGTAGTATGTCAAAACATTTAAAGAAGAATAAAATATGTTGAAGCAAAACAAACCAAGGGGAATAATCTAACCCTCAACCCGCTGCTCCTCATTGGCACACATTAGACTAGCTTCTGTAAAGAGAGATGTCTCTTCTCTGATACTATTATTTTTTCCGAATATTCTGGAATGCTATTCCAGTACTTTATTAAAAGTCAAAAAACAAGTGGACATGCAGCCTAATATAAGGTGTTGGGAGTCTTCCTGGGACACGTGTATTCTAGTTGCTCTGCTCCGCCGCTGCAGTACAATGACTCCTCTCCTGAAGCAGAAAAGTTTAAGCGCTGGGTGAATGAAACTTTGAGGATTGGATATACAGCCCAATTTAGGGCCTGTAATAGTGTTTTCAAACTCATACCTAAGCAAAATTTGGATTTTAATAGAAGAAAGATAATATTAAAAATATAGCTTTTTAGTTTTTTTTGTGATTCTTCTTTAAAAGTGTTAATTTTGCTTAAACTCCAGCTCAAATCCTGAAAAAGACACTTCCAAAGGATCCAAGAGGAGCAGACATTAAGCCTAATTTGAAAATGCAAAATCTTGAAGATAATCTATCTGCCTCTTCATAGTTTTTCTGTATTTCACACTATGGGCTGATATCAGTACTCTTGTGGCTTTGGCATGTATGATTTGCTCATTTACAGAAAAAATTGAAGATAATACACTATCTTCAAGTTTGAAGACTTTTATGTCTTCACAGTGCGTTTCATGTTTCTCAAGTGGAAAGGAGGTGGAGTTAAGAATCGAGAACTTCTTCCTGGACACTAGTTTGGGCTTTAGATCAATTCCTGCATGTTTCACTTACCCAACTCAACAACTGTCCAAATAACAGATTTGGTTAGAGCTGTTCTACTTAACTGTTACTAATGGTTTAGTTTTTAGTTTTATACATTTTTTCTTTTTTGTTCTTTCAGAGCTACTGCTCATATGGTTGAAAACGGCTGGTACAACTTCTTAAACTGGTTTGATGAAAGAGCCTGGTACCCACTAGGAAGAATTGTTGGTGGTACTGTATACCCAGGATTAATGATCACATCTGGCGCCATCCATTATGTGCTGCATACTTTGAACATTCCAGTGCACATTAGAGACATCTGTGTGTTTTTAGCACCAGTTTTTAGTGGTTTAACTGCTTTGGCCACATACTTTTTAACCAAAGAACTGTGGTCAGTTGGTGCTGGACTATTAGCTGCTTGTTTTATTGCCATCGTTCCTGGATACATCAGTCGCTCTGTGGCAGGAAGCTATGATAATGAAGGAATTGCCATTTTCGCATTGATGTTTACATACTTCTTGTGGGTGAAGTCCGTGAAGACAGGCTCTGTTTATTGGTCAGTGTTGACGGCCTTATCCTACTTTTACATGGTTTCCGCTTGGGGTGGCTATGTGTTTATCATAAATTTAATACCACTCCATGTCTTTGTTCTTTTGCTGATGGGAAAGTGTAATGAAAAAGTCTATGCTGCATATAGTACATTCTATGTAATTGGTACATTGCTGAGTATGCAGATCCCTTTTGTTGGATTTCAGCCAGTTCGTACTAGTGAGCATATGGCATCAGCAGGTGTTTTTGCTTTAATTAATGCTGTTGCAGTTCTGAAATTTTTGCAATCAAAACTTAAAAAGGCTGAAGTTCGGTATTTTTTCACTGTTGCTGGATTTGCTGCTGCTGGTATTGTTTTTCTAACTGTTGTTGGATTGACTTATGCTGGTGTGATTGCGCCATGGAGCGGACGATTTTACTCCCTCTGGGATACAGGTTATGCCAAGATTCACATTCCAATTATAGCTTCTGTTTCTGAACATCAGCCAACTACATGGTTCAGTTTCTTTTTTGACTTGCATGTGTTAGTTGCTGCTTTCCCTGTTGGACTCTGGTACTGTGTCAAGGAGGTGAATGAAGAACGGGTATTTATCGTTCTTTATGCTGTGTTTGCTGTATATTTTGCTGGTGTTATGGTTAGACTGATGTTAACGTTAACACCAGTTGTCTGTATTCTAAGTGGTATTGCTTTTTCCAAGCTCTTAGGATTGTTCTTGAAGGAAGATGATGATCAGAAAGATGAAGGTGGATCTGATGAAGATGGAAGTGATAAGAACAATCTTTATGACAAAGCAGGAAAATTAAGAAAGATGAAACATGAGCAAGTGAAAGAAAATGAAGGCCTTGGAGTGAACGTACGAAGTCTTGCTCTTGTACTATTGATGATGGTATTGATGATGTTTGCTGTGCATTGCACATGGGTGACATCAAATGCTTATTCAAGCCCAAGTATTGTCTTAGCGTCGTATGGTCAAGATGGAAGTCGTCAGATTATTGACGATTTTAGAGAGGCATATTACTGGCTGTGGCAGAATACCCATGAAGATGCCACAGTAATGTCATGGTGGGACTATGGTTATCAGATTGCAGGCATGGCAAATAGAACCACTTTAGTTGATAATAATACTTGGAATAATTCTCATATTGCTTTAGTTGGCAAAGCCATGTCATCTAATGAAAGTGAAGCATATAAGATTATGACTGAATTGAACGTGGACTATGTTCTTGTTATTTTCGGTGGTGTTATTGGCTACTCTGGTGACGATATTAATAAATTTCTCTGGATGGTGCGAATTGCTGAAGGTGAGCACCCTAAAGATATTCAAGAAAGTAATTACTTTACTGAGCGGGGTGAATTTCGCGTTGATAATGAAGCATCTGAAACCATGTTGAACTGTTTAATGTACAAGCTGTCGTATTATAAATTTGGTGACTTGAAGATGGATTATCGTTCTCCTGCTGGATTTGATAGAACCAGAAATGCAGTGATTGGTAAAAAGAACTTTGAACTAACCTATCTAGAAGAAGCATATACAACTGAACATTGGCTTGTAAGAATTTATCGTGTCAAAAAACCTGATGAATTCAATCGACCTGAGTTGCCTTTAGAATCTAGGAAAGTTGCCTTGAGTTCTGGCTATGTCCCAAAAAAGAGTAACAAAAGAAGAAAGGGTAGTTTGAAAAACAAGCCTTTTGTTGTAAAAGGCTCTAGGAGATTTTATTAATTAATATTTTATGTATCTTTTTTTTATCTGTGATTTCTGGATTGTTGTAAGCTGACCAAAACTTTGCTCTGAGACAGCTGGTTGTGTCTGCTTTTTGTAGAGGGATGGGTTTTAAAAATGGCATGGCAAAATATCCATGAATTTTTTTTTTTGTAAATTAAGAAGAAATTTTTTTTAATGGTAATATTATGATCCTGGTTTGAAAAACTTAAGTTTGCCCAATCTCCTTGACTAAAATATAAGAAGTTGTAAAAAGAAGAAGAAAAGGTGCCACTACCAGCTAATATGTAATTGATTCATACATCTCAATACCTTTTGAAGATAAAAAAAAATAAAAATAAAAAATGCTAACTAGAAAAAGTAAAGAAATTGAAAAAACAGAATATTAAAAAAAACTTACAATTTATATTTTTTAGAGGAGTCAGTTGCTTTGAATAATTACTAAAAATGCATCAGTTATGGCAAAATATATTCAATAATCTAAATACAATTAAAAGCAGAGAAAATAAAAGGATGTGAAAACAGTTCACATGCAGAACATTTACTTTATTTTTGAACAAATTTAAGTAATTAAGAGTCAATATAGAGAATGTCTGCTTTATTTTAAATCATTTGATGCACATCCCAAATGTTTAATATCTTGCTTTTGACCATATTTTGCTTTTGTAAATGCCTACTTCTCAACTAGGAATAAATTGACAAATATTTCTAGAACAAACTGTTCCCCAAAAATTAATATTTATATTTATCATATATAAAATTCTATATGTATTTATACAATTCGCATTAACATTATACACATTAATGTTATACCATATAAAAATTAATATTAATATACAGTATTCAAGTACACATGCAGGATTTTTCTTCGAGGTAGGGAGGATCGATGATAAAAAGAAGTTACTTGATATTTTGAATAAGAAATACCCAGGACTTCAGAAATTTCTTATGATTTTTTTAGGGGGGGTGAAGCCCCATCCTCCCTGCGTGTCTCGCTGCTAGTATTGTACTGTTTTTCAATGCAAGTGTAAATACACAGTTTGTAATGAAGCTTAATAGTTTTAAAGGGGCCTAGAAATAATGTACTCTTTGTTTTCTTTTTCTCCTTAATACTGAAATGTCTGCCAGGGGTTTATCTACCTACGGTCGACTAATATTCTACAAGTTTCTCTGTATTGAGGCAGTGGGAAGAAAGTATTTTCGTTTCTTCATAATAATCTAAAGGGAAAAAAAGAGCGATTTCTGTTAGTGAATTAAATGCGGTAAAATATTTGAAATAGAGTTAATCAAAACGCCCAGATGTAAGTAATAGAAAAGGCCAATATAAAAATAGCACCAACCCGGATAAAACGGATATTTGCTATCTCCTGGTTCTCACTATTTCTGTTTTTCTTTATTTTCTTATATTTTACTTAATTTTCTTGGTTGCTGAAGACTTAAAGACTTTTTATCCTTAAAATTTTATTTCTGAGGATATCCTTCAAAGAATATTAAACAAACTATTATCTATTTTGCTCAGTGACTGAAAAGTTTACTCGTTTTTTCTTTTTTCCTTTTTTGTTTGTTTTTTTGTTTTTTTTACTTGTTTTGGTTGGTCTAGCCAATGTAGTATCATAACATATTTGAGTCTTCACAGTGTAGAGTAGAAGTCCAAATCTCAAAATTGTTACGAAGCTAGGCGTCCTTTGATTGATTGGGCTAAGTTTAGATTTGTTATGTATCTTGTCATGTTTCTTAGGTTTGCTAGATCAATCTAACGCTATTTTGACACGGTTTTTTGTTGCAGTTTAATCTCAGTTCTTTGCGTCCCTTTTTTGCATAAAAATTCAGCAATTAAGATTCTTAAAATATATATTTAATTTTTGAAATTAAAACTATTATTAATTTTTTCTTAGCCTAAGAAATTTTACTGGCTTTTTTTTTACCTTTTTAGACCAAAAGGAAAACTTGATTTTGTGCTTAATTGAATCCATGACACTCAAAGTGTCGCATTGATTTTATAATTTCCTTAATGTTGTGCTTGCAGTTAAATAAATAGTTACTCCAATTAAATTTGATCTTTGAGCCATTACAAGCTTAAGGTCAAGTATAACTCACTTCTTCCTCAGATGTTACCGCCTAAACAATTTTCTTTAGGTAAAACTACAATTTTTTGTTCTGTACAGGCATTAAAAAACTCTTTCTAGTGTTCTACGTTGATTAATTTAAAAAAAAGAATTTGGGTACATCGGTATTGTTATGAAGCTTTTATAATATGCTTACACTTCTAAACCATCTGATTAGATGAAGTTAGAATTAGTAAAACCTGAATTAGTAAATTAGTAATTATGAATTAGTAAAACCTGATGGATGTTTAGTTTTGACTAAGTCATGCTAGACATGCGGAACTCCAAGCTTGAGAATCTAAGCAAAAGTACTGTCAATATAAGAGATGTCAATTGCTATTTGAGGCTAAATATTTTACAGTAAATTTCTTATTATATTGCTGTATTATATTGCAACTATACGTTCTATGAGAGCCTAGAGTAATATATGGTTGTCCAAGAGGAGGACTACAGTTCCTGAGAAGAAAAGTGGAGATTCTTTAATTTTTAGTTGTGTTTGGTTTGCTTTATTACTTAAGTTTCTAATTAGCCTGCATTTTTAGAATCAACAGGAAAAGGAATACCTTTATTACATGCTTCCAGACTCTCAATTTTTATATTTTGCTTTTAAAGATATAGGTCCATAATATGCATATATTAGAAATATATGTGTATATCAACCTAAGCTTATTAAAAATGTCGGCTCAGTATTAAAGTGAATCAAACTCAGGGGGATAAAAGGTAAATCCTCCCCCTTTCTTGAAATTTTTGTCTGACTCGTAAAAACGTAACAAAAATGTATGTAAACACATTTTTGATGCTTTCCTGGCTGTGGCCTTGTTAAAGGGGATAAAACACCTATTCGAGGGCATGCATTTTCATTTCAGTCGTTAATTAAGGGGGACAGAAATTATCTGTCCTTTCTGAAGTATGTCCCCGTTTTGTTTTGTCTGACTCCGGTCTCAGCACCTTGGAAGTCTGGCTTAAGGAATCTCGTATCTGGAGTTCTACCGTCTGGAATGTATTAATCCCAACTGTTTCAAACTGACCAAGGCTTGTAAGTACTTATGAAGGTATAAAATTAAAAATGTTCTCTGTGGCATCAGTTTTGGCAGTAGAACAAAATGTAGTATCACGTTTCCATTTCGGTCCTAGAAGTCCACTTGAAAAAACTAACACTCCAAGATAGACCAAAAAATTACAGCAAAGTTGAAACCTTTATACAGATGGGACCTTTGTATTGAAATAACTACTGAACTTGTTGTTCATTATTTTCTGGTTTTTCAATTTCTTGTTTGGTCAGATTTTGAATTCTTCTATCAAAATGTTTATTTGTTTTTCTATTCCAGTCTATATTCATGATAGGTTCTTATGTCCATTTAAGTATTTGACAGGAGTGATTTAGTGCTTTTCATATCTTAAACACGAAAGGTTACGGCCAGATTAATGTCAAAAAATGGACGGACTCAAATTTTTATTTTATTATAAAAATTTCTTCTTCTTAATATTTATTTTGTATGCCCTTGATGTTTTATACAGAGTTGTATCTGCTATAGAAGTTTTGAACACAAGAATGCGTTGTAGTCACTTTGAATGTTTTGTTTGGGTAATTGGTTCCAGTGCTTTTTGATGATGTCTTGTGAAGTTTTGAAAATAAAATTTTTTTTCGAAGAAATTTATCATTTTGGTTGATTTTGTGTTCAGAAAAATAAACGAAATCAAAAACAATTTTGTTTTGGTGCTTGAATAGGATTTTACTTCCTGGAAGGGGGGGGGGGTAACTTCGAAAGAAGCACTAATAACAGGCAAATAATATTGGAAACCAAAGCAATTGCGGGGGGAAAAGTAAAAGTCTTGAGGCCAGATCATTTTTCTTAAAGGGGAGGGGGTATCAAAGAATGTTCCTTGGCAGGCTGGGAGGGAGGGCCAGAAACTGTATTATCAGGCCTACCTTTCAATTTTATTTAGTGGGATCAATCAGCCCAGTTCCATAAGGGATTGGGATTCCTCCGCTCTTATGGCAGGTGAGTGCAAGGGTATCTACAGGGGAAGGCAACCAGCCCCCCCCCAGCAAAAAATCAAAATTTGGTTTTGAAAAAACAAGATTGTGTAACAGTTGGGAAAACGAGGTAAAATTTGCGTTATTAATTTTTTTTTTAATCCGTAAACCGGAACCCTGGGAAATGTTTCGCATATTCACCCATCCCTCGGTAAAAAAAATAAAAAAATGTGTGTGCCTTTGGGTATACAAGAAAAGCTTACGGCTCGCAAAAGCAGAAAAGAATAGAAACAAACTTACTTGAAAGAAAGTCTAATAAAAGCTGTAAAGTGCCGACTTTTGTTAGGAAAGATTAATTTGCTGCGAAAATGTGCGTTTAGATATGCTTAATGCCCGAGCCACACCGTAGTCACACCTTTCGAGAAAAGGGCAAGTTTCATGAATAACATGGGTTTTATCGTGATTTTAAAGTGAAACTTGTATTTTATAAGCGAAATGTAAAATGGAAAGAAATTGGTTTGAAAAGCTTGTTTCAACACTGATTTGTTCCCAGCTATCCATAGTTAATGACCGAGATTCACATGCTTAATGCCCAAGCCACATCGTAGTGGCCCAAGCCACACCTTCCGAGAAAAAGGCAAAATTCATGAATAACATGGGTTTTATCTTGATTTTATAGTCAAACTTGTCTTTTTAGAAGCGAAATATAAAATGGAAAGAAAACGGTTTGAAAAGCTTGTTTCTACAGTGATTTGTTCTCAGCTATTCACTGTTAAAAAAAAACTATGCCTAAATTCTTGACTCTGATTGGTCAAACCTAAATATTATGCACGAAAGTTGAACAATGTTAGGGTCGAATAATTACTAACAGCTGCATAAGCGCCGTAGTCGTGCGTAGTTTTGATTTTATCGGGAAGTGTAACTATAAAGTAGCCTGGTATAAGCAAGTCTAAGTTGGACCGCTCTGAACAAGCTAATTTCAATTCAAGTTGTTTAGTGCATGGTTGATGGCCAAAATTAATATTTTCATTTTGGTCATGATTTTTTTTTTCCTATTTATAGGGGAATAATGGACAAAACGAAGTTTGAACCATGTTCTTAAGAAAAGTCTGAATTATGTACTTAAATGTTATAGTCTCGAAAAGTGCAAAAAATAGTTGGACATGATTAACATGGCTTCTGAACAGGTCAGCTACACAAACATAAGTTAAAGCTTTTCAGTTTAATCTATTTAGAAAGATTAAATAGAAAAAAAGAAGTTTTTTTTAAATGAAAGTAAGGAGCGACATTAAAACTTAAAACGAACAGAAATTACTCCGTATATGAAAGGGGCTTTTCCTCCTCAACGCCTCGCTCTTTACGCTAAAGTTTGACTCTTCCTCTTAACTCTACTTCTTAAAACGGTAAAAAACTTTAGCGTAAAGAGCGGGGCGTTGAGGAGGAAAAGCCCCTTTCATATACGGAGTAATTTCTTGTTCATTTAAAAAAAACTTGTTTTTTTTTATTTAATTTCTGGATGTTTTTTAATTAATTCATGTTTTGATATTGGCTCTCAGCACATAAATAATTAAAACGCAATTTGCATATTAATTTTTCTTTTGGCTAAATGGCTTTCTCATAGTTTTAATCGGAAGATTTTGAGAAAAAAGGAGCGAGGGAGGAAGCCTAGTTGCCCTCCAATTTTTTGATTACTTAAAAAGGCAACTAGAACTTTTAATTTTTTACGAACATTTTCATTAGTAAAAATATACGTAATTAATCGAATTAACTTACGTAACGAACTTCTATATTCGTATGTTTTTATTGCGTATATAAGGGGTTTCACCCCTCGTCGATACTTCGCTCTTTACACTAAAGCATAAATTATGTCCCAATTCCTTAAGAATGACCCTTGAATCACAAAGGCCGTAGAATAAACAGTTGAAATTACTAAAAATACTTTAGCGTAAAGAGCGAGGTATTACGAGGAGGTAAACCCCTCATATGCGTAATAATTTCTGCTTGTTTTAAGTTTTAATGCTGCTCCTCACTTTCAGTAAAAAAAAAAACTGTTCATATTTATTTTTTCATTATTTTTTAAATAGTGCTAAAAAATCCTGCGCCTCCTTCATTGAAAGTCTCTTCCCAATTGAGAAGTTTTTCCATGGAAAGATCTTCCCGCGTAACCCCCCCCCCTCCCCACCTAAACTCTCCCTCCCAAACCAAAAAAATCCCCCTGAAAGCATCCGTACACTTTCCAGTAACCATTACTATATGTAAACACAGGTCAAAGTCTGTAACTTGCAACCCCTCTCACGGGGACTGTGGGGGAGTAAGTCGTCCCCAAAGACATAGTTATTAGGTTTTTCGACTATGGTGAATAAAATGGCTATCTCAGAATTTTGATCTGGTGACTTTGGGAAAAAATGAACGTGGGAGGGGGTCTAGGTGCCTTCCAATTTTTTGGTCACTTAAAAAGGGCACTAGAACTTTTAATTTCTGTTAGAATGAGCCCTCTCGCGACATTCTAGGACCATTGGGTCGATACGATTACCCCTGGGAAAAAAACAAACAAATAAACACGCATTTGTCTTCTGTAATTTGTCTTCTGGTAAAAAATGCGAAATTCCACATTTTTTTAGATAGGAGCTTGAAACTTCTACAATAAGGTTCTCTGATACACTGAATCTGATAATGTTATTTTCGTTAAGATTGTATGACTTTTAGGGGGTGTTTTCCCCTATTTTCTAAAATGAGGCAAATTTTCTCGGGCTCGTAACTTTTGATAGGTAAGACTAATCTTGATGAAAGGTATATATTTAAAATCAGCATTAAAATGCAATTTTTTATGTTACTATTGGTATCAAATTCCATTTTTTAGAGTTTCGGTTACTATTGAGCCGAATTAAATGTTTATTAATGATTTAAAAGGTGTTTGGTCTTCAAATGCGGGGTTTCGACGTTTTATAGATGGTATTAGTTATAATTTCGCACAGTGAATCGTAATTTATCATTGTAACACTGTTTCCGCGATAAAAATACATAACTTCGACTTTTATTTACATAATAAACAAAAATATAAACTATTATAGATATAAATGACTACGTTAGGGAAAAATTTAACTTTTGCTAACTCGTAGCAATTAACTACATACACATTCCTAAAAACATCCTAAATTAAAAATAATAATAAAAAAACCTCCATAAATGTTTCTAGAAGCATCCTGCACTAATTAAAATAATAATGAAAGGAAAAAAGACAATCACCTTCTCTCAAACACCCCCAGGGTAACAACCCTCTTCCAAATACAACTCCCTCCACTCCAATTTCTTCAACCTTTTCCTCCCTCCAGCCCTATAACCCACTCCAACCCATCCCAAATACAAAAAACAACTAATTCCATAATAAATACTCTTTTAAACTTTTTTTAAACTGTGGGAGGAGCTCAGCCTCTCTAACACTCACAGGAAGTGAATTCCAAACAGAAGGGCCAAGATACTTCAAAGTAAAACCGGATCTTACACTATTTTGAATATCCACAATCAAGTCATCACATCTTCTTGTATCATGCTCATGAACAGAACTTCTAAAACAGTAAAACTCATTAAAAGTTTCTGGGACTAGATTATGCACACACATAATTGAACACAAACACTGCTGCTTGATAGTCCCTTATCTGTCCAACATTGAGTAGCCTTAGAGACTTAAAGCATGCACTGGTGTCTTTAACATTTTTTACGTACTTCCCAATTAAACTTGCTGCTTTATTTTGTAGAACTTGCACACGCTTGCAATTAACATAAAAATTGCTGCTACAAACTAAACATCCGTATGATACATACGGGTAGATTATTGCAAAATATATCTTGAGAAGAGTCTGTTCCGGCAGAATATGCTTCAGTCTTCTGAGGATGCCAATTCCATGTGCAATTTTGGCGGAATAATGTCGCTATGAGGCTTCCACGATAGAATAGAATCAGTATGGAAGTCAAGGCACCGTAGTGATTTAACTTGTAAAATAGGTTTTACGCCTAATAGGACTTTACTACTTACATCAACAGAATCACCCACTCTACAGAATGTCAGTAAAAACGTTTTTTTTTACTTTCACGCATAGCAAACTTAAACTTTTAAACAACATCTAATCTTTTGAGAGTATCATTGGCTTTTATTTTTAAATCGTCGACTGATTTTGCAAATACTGTTAGCATAATGTCATCCGCAAAAGAAGTAATGCATGCGTCCTGCTAATAAAAGCGCATCATGTTCACGTAAACTAGATAAAGTAAAGGGCCCAGCACAGAGCCCTGAGGTACACCACACTTCACAGGAAAAGACGATGGGACTACATCATTTAAAACGACTTTAAGGGACATACCGTAAAGATAGCTCTCAAACCATCTTAGGCAAACTCCATTTATTCCAAGACTTCTCATTCTATGAAGCAATATTTGGTAGTCAACCGTGTCAAACGCTTTTTTAATGTCAATGAAAATAGACATAGGTACGTTACCTGAGTTTAATGCACAGTTAACACTTTGAACCAGGTGTTTTAAAGGCGTGTGTCGTGGAATGACCCTTACGAAACCCAAACTGTGTCTGACTCAAAAGCCTGTTCATATGAAGGAAATTACAGAGCCGTTTATGTACCACTTTCTCCAGTATCTTTGAAAAGATGGGTAGAATTGATGTGGGTCTCCAGTTTTCTATATCTGACTTGCAACCACCTTTGTGAAATGGAATGACCTTCGCCACCTTAAACTGCACCGGAGAACTTCCCTTTTCTAGGGAAAGATTAATGGTAAAAACTAGACTGGGAAGAATATATCTTAGAATCACTTTAACAGTTTGAAGGGGCAAACCATCAACACCGGCAGAATTAGACTCAAGTGGCTGCACAACTTTACGCACTTCTTCACTCGTGCACGGCTGAAATTCTATATTTAAAGTTTCGCCACGGACGTCATTAATAATATTGCAGTTTCTTTCATTAGGTTGTTGCTAACACTAGATTGCACCTTGGAGCCGATATTTGAGAAAAAATTAATAAAGTTATTTACAATTTTATTTAAATCACCAAGGTTACACCCATCCAAATTAATGTCTGCCGGGGTCTCTTTTCCCTTACCACCCATGACCTCATTTGAAATAGTCCAAGTTTCTTTCATATTACCTTTACTATCCTCCAACTTATTTCCATAATAATCAGACATTGCTTTTCTCCTCAGTTTATTCACAAAATTTTTTTTGCTTTGTAAATAAAATAAAAGACTCATCACTTTTGGAATCCAAATATGTTTCATAAAGCCTATTTCTTAATTCTATTTGGTCAATTATCTCCTCTGTTTTATCCATGGCTTACGGGGAACAAGCTTCTTTGATTTAAAAACTTTTACTGGACACTTCCTTTCATATATAGGGTTAATGACTTCCATCAGACAATCCAGAGCTTTAGTAGGGCATTCATTCTCTTCAAACAATTGACTCCAGTCTATTACACTCACTTCCTCTGAAAACTTTAGGAGATTTTCTTTTTTCGTCAGTCGAAATTTTAGTTTTTTTCTGGACTCGTTTAACACTACAACAAATTTTACCTGAGAATTGAAAATGATCAGACCCAGGAAACATGATTGCATCGGAAAAACTTCGATTCAAATCAATTGAACGAACAAACACATTGTCAATAATCGAAGCAGATTGACCTGTGATTCTCGTTGGAATATTAACAAGTGGATATAAATAATCTAAAATTTAAGAAATCAGCATTTTGACTAGATAGATCCAATAAATTAAGATCAAAATCCCCCATTACTATATGACTAACACCATTCGGGGCTTTATCAAGGAGCTCATTAAATGCATCAATAAACTCATCCAAGTGAGTGCTAGGAGGCTTGTACACCATGCTTATTAAAAAATTTTTTTGGTGATTAAGTTCAATATCTACTGAAAAAATTTCCACCTTACCTTCTCTTCATATACTAAGACCACCCCTTATACGACTCCTAATCCCTTCCTTCATCAAAAGTGCAATACAACCTCGGCCTAGTGAAGTACGATTTTTGACATGTAGGTTGTACCCCGGAAATGAATAAAGCGAAAGAGACTGATTTGCACATAAAAACGCCCCAGGACATCAAACTGGGAAGAAAAATCATCTAGTAACTGGAGTATATCTAGGTAACTTGATGTCACATGGACATTCCAAGAGCATAAATACAAACATTGGTCGTTCTCTATTGACGAAAACTCATGTGGCGCACGCAGTTAAACACTATTTTTTGGGGGATTTAACTGAATTATATGGGAATCATTATCACGGGCGATTCCACTAGATAAATAATCCTCCAGGCTAAATTTATCTACTTCAGACCCGACCATCTCTTACCAGCAAAAAAGAAAAATACATATAAAAGCAGAAAAAAATAAAAGCAAAAAACAACAAAATAAAACAAAAATAAATAAATGCAAAAAATACTAATCATAGCATATGAGACTGAATACAGTCGGTAATAAAACGGATTTTCTTGACTGCTGACCCTACACTAGGCTTTGCCAAAATCTGACCTTGATCTGACCATGCATTTCGCTGACCATACTTGTCTTTCGCTGCGTTCAAAATGTCCCAGCGAAATTTTGTTAGAGACTCCGACACAAAAATTCCATTTGAAGCAAGTCTAGCTTTTGCTATAAAAACTCTTCGGGC
This sequence comes from Artemia franciscana, assembly GCF_032884065.1. Lineage (NCBI taxonomy): Eukaryota > Metazoa > Arthropoda > Branchiopoda > Anostraca > Artemiidae > Artemia > Artemia franciscana. Next base: position 41,905,429 of record NC_088875.1, read on the forward strand.
TACATCTTTGCTATAAAATTTAACGAGGATCGGAGCAACTCTAATAGAACTGCCTTCATGTTGCGTAGTCGGATTATTCAATCGGAAACGGTATACACTAATCAAGTCAGAAAATGAGAGGTCAGTCACAGACATTTTGCTATTTATAATGCTAGATATTGTCGTACGAGTGTCTACACCAGGTAACTGCTTTACCCCATGAAATACAAGACTATCAAGCAAGGACTCTTGATCATAATCATCCAGTTTTTCTTCTATTCGAGCAATTCTCTCCTCCAAATTTTCAATTTGAGTTCTCAGGCTGCTTAGAGCCTGTTCAATTTTTGCAAAATTGGGATTAAACTCGAGCGGGACTGAATGATAAACCTGGCTGATTATCAGTTCAGTAGCCTCTTTCAGTGACCTTGGGCCATTGAACTTTTCAGTCACTTTCTTTGTTATATTTTCAAGCAGATCACTTTTTGTCTTCTCCAGCTGGGCTTCAGTTGCAACTAATTGATCTTAAATTGGGGCGATACTTGAAGAAACCGAGTTAGACCCTAATTTATCACTTGCTTTCAGGGCTAAAAAAGTCTTAGAAAGAGTTTCGTAAATTTCAGGGGTATTAGCAAGTGCCACAAATACTTTTTTAACAACAGGAGTGGATGAATCTTTCCTTTTAGGGTTTTATTCTTGAAGATTAGCATCTATTAACCTAAATTCATCGTGACGTGATACTCCACAAATACGCTTCAGACTTCAAGAAAAGCAGAAAATTTATAAAATTATTTTAATACTGAGGATAAAAATATGAAAAATTATGGAGAAGAGGATATTTATATTTAAATGAATATATTAAAAGAATATTTATATTTAACAAAACCTCCACATAGAGATTAATCTTAAAGAGCAGTTACAACAGTGAGCCATGTTCATTTCATGGAACATGTTGACAAAACACAGAAATTGTGCGTTAGGTTCATATTTTTGTCAACAATACAGCGTCGGATTTATTTTTTGCCGAAGTAAATGTTGTCTGTTCGCAACATAAGATATTGTATGTTTTTTTTCTGTCGACAGAAACAACGAATCCAACACCACATTTGGAAATATTGATAGGTAAAGCTAGAATTGAACGAAGTTCCGTCATTTTGACAAGTTTTCCAGAACATTAACCTTGCTTATTTCATTTAACATGTCGACAGAACAGAAAATTAATGTGTTTGATTCATACTTATATGTCGACAGTTCATTGTTCAGTTCATTCTCTGTTGACATAAATGTTGTCTTTTCATGATATATAAAATTGTATGCTCTCTTTTTTGTCGACAGAAATGATGAATCAAACACCATATTTAGAAATATTGACTGACTAACCTAGTATGGAGCGAAGCTTTGGCGTTTTAGCAAGTTTTGCCAGAATATCTGAGTCTTGTTCATTACATATAACGTGTCGATAAAACAGAGAATTAGAGTGTTTGATTCAAATTTATATCGACAATAGAGCGCTCGATGTATTCTCTGTCGACATAGATGTCGCCGTTCACGAAAATTTCTATGCTCTCCTCTATCGACAGAAACGGGGGATTGTACACCATATTTGGAAAAGTTGACACACAAACCTAAGATTGAACAAAGTTTTGGCATGTCATCAAGTCTTGCCAGCATATTTAGACTCAATTTATTTTTCATATAACAAGTCGACAGAACAGAAAATGAATCTGAAATCTACATTGTTCAATCCATTTCCTGTCTACATAAATGTCGTCTTTTGACGATATAAAAAACTGTTCGCTGTTTAAAAACTTGTTTTACGTTTTGTTTCTCTCTCAACATCCTGGTCGATAATAATGATGAATCGAACATATTCAGAAATCGTCGACATTTATGTCGAAAGATAAAGCTTGAATCGAACTAAGTTATTATTCTATGTTTAGCACCATTTACTTTCTTTTCAAAATACTGGCTATAATTTTTACTGTAGACAACAGTAAGATGGTTTTTCTCAAAACCATATTTCACGTTTTAGTGGCTGTTCTTGTTTATGAATTTTAAAGATGTTGCTAATTTGACTTAAACGAAAATACAATATAAGTAATAAACAAAATAGCGGAAAGAGAGGAGAAATAATGAATCAGGGGGTTTCACGAACTCGGATCATTATATTTTAAAATTTCCAAAGTCGACTTTAGGCTTGGGTGGCGTTAAAGTTAAGACAGAGGCAGGTAATCATCATTCTGCTTGAATACACCCCCCTCCAATAGGTGTGAGCTATTTACGTTAAAGGAAAATGTAGAATATACCTTGATTCCTATATATTCAAGATGGGGAAGAATACTCCACTTCAGGGCCTGGTTTTCCCCCTTTTAAGAACACTCTCCACCTTGGCTATCCTGCTTTTTACATCTTCACTTCATCAACCATTTATACAAACAAAGCTACTTAAGCAAGTGAATCCGTCCAGTTGATTGATTTTGTCAGTATCTAACATTACCTCTTCATCCTCATTTATTGCTAATTTAAGAAAATTTGTCCAAAATTTCAACCCTCAGAGTCTGTATAAAAAACTCCATATGAAGGATATAAATATATCCTTCACTCCTAACTCCACACCCAGCCTCCTACAAACGTTACTTCCAACCTTACCTGCTGCAATAATATCATCATACATGGTACCAATTCCTTTTATCACTTATCACCTGTACCATATAAGGATAGACCCTTAATTAAAGATTTTCACATGTAAATAATTATCACGTGTACCGTATAAGGATAGACCCTTAATTACAGATTTTCTATTAGCTGATTCACATATCTGTCGGTATTCTGTAGAACTCGAGGCTGAAAGGTTCTAATAATTCACAAACTTTTCGATTGACAGTGATACTTTTGTCAATACATCTTCCTCCTCTTCTGAAACCCCACTGCTCTCTAAAAACATTTGCAGGTTTTGGTGACAGCGTTAGCCAAATTTAGAAAAAGAAACATGGATGAAAATTCAGCAAAAAAATAGACTAAAAACATATGCCATCAAACAGCTTAAGAAGGTGGGACTTCCCCTTGAATGTGTAGCTGTCTTTGGGAACCAACACATTGTTAATATTTGAAATTTGACTTACAAAAGGAATTAATTAGATTTAACGGATTAACTGTGCTCATCTATTTTCACGGTTTAAGGTGGCAATAATGACAAAAATGTGGTACTGCCCTAGAAACTTCATAACTTTGAATCAACCAGAATAAAGTCTTAGATGGTTATCAGGTGTGATGGTTATCTAAGGTGTGTCGAGGGAGCAAAAATTGTTTCTATTTTGATGTCCTTGGTACTTTAGGTGGGTATTACAGATGTTTCTGTGAACGTCCTTATTGCCAAAATCGAAGGGTTGTTTAGATAGACGTTTTAGGCTATGGAGGATACTATTAAATATAAAATAAAAAATAGTTATAGGCTATTCTTGCCCCTTATCCCCCTCCTAAGGGAAGATAGCGTAACAAAATATTTTGACAACGATTTTATTATTGCTTATAAAAAGGAACACTGATTAATTGCCTAATGGCTAAATATATAATAAAACAAGATGATTTTCTAAACTTCATGGCTCAATAAGCACAACGTCAAATCTACCTGTAGTCTCTGCATAAAAGGTGACGTTGTCGAAATATTCTAGATCCATCTCCCCATAGGACCAGATGAGCTTCATTTCTCCTGGGTAAATTGGCTGATCGAAAAGTATGTCATCGCCAGTTTCTAGCTTTCTGTAAAAAGTGGTTGTTGTAGCGTTTCCATCCTCTGATATTTCAACTAGAAACCAATCTTCAGTGCCCCCGTCTGTGGTGTCCAAAATCTTTGGGTCGCTAGGCTGAACCGAATGGTAATCCTAGGGAAATTTAAAAGTGTCAAAGTTCTTACAGAAAATTATATATTCAATTTGAATTTTTTTAAATATACCATTTATAGCATGTAAATGAATGAATTTCTAAAAAATAGAAGGGTGAAAGATTCTCTAAAACAAAACATGTCTATGACAGTTTATGACATTTATGAATATATGTTGGGTTTTACAGATTCGATGTAAAATTCATTAAGTTAAATGCTGTTCGTCAAAAGGTACAAATCTGAAAGGATGGTCCAACAGTTATGCATTTGGGATGACAAACCTCCTCACCACCCGCAAGGAAAGGGCAGCAAATTATGCAATTTAACCTTTATTCGCATATATAGTCTTTGTTATTCGGAAATATACGGAAACTTCTCATTCGGAGAAGAGATTTTCCAAGGGGATTTGTTTTTGTAGGGAGAACAATTTTTGACTGGTAATTTCCTTCGGAAAACCTTACATGCTTGGAACCCGGATTTCCTTGCATGATAAAAAAAAACAGTCAGAAATTAAATGTATCTTTTTTCAACTGAAATTAAGGAGCAACATTAAAACTTAAAATGAATGGAAACTATTCTGTTTATAAAGAGAGTTACCCCGTTCTCATTCCTCGCTCTTTATACTGAAGTTTGGTTTTTACCCAAATTCTTTAAGCACGGCTCCTGAAACATAAGAGCCTTTGAGTTTGATTAAGGAGCATTTTTAAAGAACATTAATGTAAAGAGCGAGAAATAGGGAAGGAGCCGCCCCTTTCCTATAGGGAATTATTTCTGTTCATTTTAAGCTGTAATGTTGCTCCTTTCTTTCAGTTGAAAAAATTGTTTGATTTTTGCCATTAAGATTAATCGCAACTCGTAGTTACCATTCCTGAATCAGCTTCAAATTGCAACTTTTCTCACTTGAAAAGTTTTTATAACGTGTTTTTAAGTTTTGGTTACTATGGCGTGCTTCGGTCTCTATTAGGTTTCAGCTATGGTGCCAACCAGCATACAGGAAATAATGTGAAATATTTCGAAGCAAGTTAAATGAAGAAAAGTTTATTTAATGAGCAGGAGATGGAGGTTATACCAAAGAGATGGAAGAAGAATACGGTTAACAGTATACAGTAAGTGTTTACGGTAAAGTAAACGATTTTCTCAGATTAGTTGAGTTGCGAATTAAAGATGACGATAATACAAAATTTGAGTTTTCTTTGTGATGGAGGGAAAGTACCTGGTAATCTTAGGATAACTTTAGTTAAGCTACTTTATAAGAAAGGCAGTAAGAACGAGTATTGCAATTATTGTAGCATTGCTTTGATTTTCGAAGAAATTAAATTACTGAACATGATGCCACTTATTGACCAAAAGATACTTTGAATAAATCATACCTCTTTACCTCTGAATTTTTATAGATTGTAATAAGGCATTTGGTTCAACCTGTAGAAAGCCTTTAGTTAAGCTCCTATCCTTGTGTAGTAAACCAGGTAGGTGCATAAAATTTATAAGTGCTATGTGCCAGAATAATGTTGCTGTGGTTAAGATTGGAAGTGAGATGGAGATATTTAGGTTTGTATCCTATCCACATTCAAGTTGCATTCATTTGATGAACTAAGGAGTCTACAGAATGAGGGAGGAGAAAATTTTACCAAATGGGAGGCCATGGTAATAAACAAGAAGGTAATACTGTTCTAGATTTAGATTATGCGGACGATGTAAGTGTTCTTGATGAAAATGTCGGAAAAGTGAATGAATTTTTGGAAATTTCGGGAAACTTAGATATGAGAATTTGCCTGAAGATCAATTTCAAGATAAACTAGACCTACGTTGCCCGGGCAACGTGAAGTGTTGCGGCAACCTTTGTCCGGCCTCGCCGACTAAAGTATTGCGATAGCAACACTTTGGTTTTGTTTCTTCGCTATCGATCAGTAATCACATGATCAAAGGCTATTCCTCAGCGTTGAAAAAACAACAACAAAATAGTATCGAAAGAAGGGACTAACTTGACTTTGCAGCCAGTTCAACTTTATCCTTTTCAATCGTAGACATCGTGACGGATGAAAACTCGGAACAACATCTTATATAATCTAGTTGCTATTATAAAGCTATCCTTAACTTTCAGGACCAAAATACCATAGATGACATTCTATTAAATATTACGAAACTATCTCATTGTTTTACATTCTCGTTTGTGCTTGTTTCTTCACTATCAGTTAAATGATGAAGTTGTCAGCCTATCGAAGTTTTTAAAACGGTATGTTCAAACAAGAACGCAATCAGTTATCATATGATCAAAGGCTACTCCTCAGCGTTGAAAAAACAACAACTACAAACTAATATCGAAAGAAGGGACTAAATTGACTTTGCAGCCAGTTGAACTTTATCCTTTTCAGTCGTAGAAATCGTGACGGATGAAAACTTGGAACAATATCTAGTATAATCTAGTTGGTATTATAAAGCTATCCGTAACTTTTCAGGATTAAAATCACTAATTATTACGAAACTACCTCATTGTTTTATGTTATCATTTGTACCCGTTTCGTAAACACTTAATTCTGTCAGATTTAAAGAAATCGAATACAATGTGCACCAATTTGCACAAATTTCTAGCCCAAAGTGAACAGATTCTTACATATAAGTCCCTCTCTTGTGATAGACATCAAGTTCACCGTAAACAAATAAATGGGTACACCAACTAGCAAAAGTTGCAAACCCCTTATCGCTGAAGTTGAGTGTAGCCTAACAGCAGATTATTACTTACAAGTCCCCTACATGTCTTACCACTGGAACCAAATTGGTTTTACCATCAAATACACTGGAAACAAATAATAGATACACCAAACTAGCAAAAGTTGCTAACCCCTCTTTGCCGAAGGTGATTATTACCTAACAGCCGACTATGGCTTACAAGTCCTCTATATGTCTCACAATTTGTATCCACCTAGATTTCGTTTCAGTGTGTACCTTAATACTGAAGTTGTCAACTCCTTGAAACTTTCAAACTGGTATTCCTCATGAAGGAATTTTTGTACCAAAAAATGGATGTCATACACTTTGATCAGCTCATCAAGAGCTATCGATTGCCGTCAAAAAAAAAAAATTATATCTGTCTTAGTTCAAAAGTTGATTTTTTTTTTTTTTTGCCGTAGGACAGCTTTCTAACGTCACTACTTAGAAAGGAGCAAAGGATAAGCTCCGATTTCCTTAGCAATGTGAGAAATTTTAAAGTTTATTAGGCACATCTGATACCATTTCTCTATCGTAACCCCAGGTCCGAAAAACCGAATGATAAACTCAGCTGAATACACGAACAGAAATGGGTTGTAACAATAGATGGCAGCACTTTCGGACCCGAAAGTGCCACATTTTTGCTTCTGTAAATTTTTCTATTTATCACTCAAAGAAGATATATTGGCTGTGCGGCCGGGTAACTGCCGCATATATTTAACACTTATAGATTTTAGTCCGTCTTCAATTTGAAAGTGGTGCCTGCCAGCTTGCCTGCTAGAACGGAGCTTTCCACTCGAAAGCACAAACATGGTTTGATGAAACAAAAGCTTGGCTGCACAACTTCAGACAATCCTCTCTGACATAGGCTACATAAGTCCACTTCTCTTCACACACCAAAGGCTCTGGCTCGTGGACAAGCAAAAACCATCTTTTTTGGCCTTGTATTTTTTGGCTCATTGTGTTGCTCTCGCAACCCAATGAGTCGAAAATATGAATAACGAGAATGACGAGATGATGTAAAATAATGAGAAGATTGTCTGATTGGACACGTGTATTTTCTTGTATTATTATTTGTAAGAAGGGTAGATTCGGTGACGACGTAAAAAGTAGAATAGCCAAGACACATGGTGCTTTTTTGGCAATTGATAAAACTTAATATTACCGAAAAATAAGGTGAACTGTGATTAATAGACTAAAGCCAAAGTGATCATAGTGTTTGAGTATGGTTCTAAATATTTGTGCTTTGAAATACTGTGTAAGATCTGCTAGAATTTTTTGAGGGAAATTGCCGAAGGACAAATTTTGATTCAGGTTTGAATTGACTTCACTTAATTGCACTTGTAATTGAAGAAGGATCCGTGTTTTCAGCCTCACTTGGCATCTAAAACACATTTTTTATGGGAATGTGTGTAACTGCAAGCTTCCCAGACTCGCCACTGGGGTTTACATTGACAAAAACGTGACAAACCATGGTTTCAATTGACTACAAATACAAAAATAACAGAAATTCCTGGAAAGGTAACAAAGGAAGTCATAAAATAGACTCTATAGGAAGTAGGAGCTTCATGGCAGGGAGTACAGGATAAAATTCTGTGTAGATTGATGATAGGAAAGAAGTATTCGTTGCTTTGTTTGCCTCAGACGGCACAGCGCTTCACTGAGTTGCTGGTACTTTGATGTTTCTATATTTCAAATATACTAAAAAGAAAAAAAAGACTGTATGTACTTACGTCAAGGTATGCTGTGCCGTTGGGAGAAAGGCCGAATATGCAAACGTCTTCATTGTCTAATCCATTTTCTGGAAAGATACCAAAGCCAACAAACCCAGTTGTCTGTGCCTAGAAATTAAAGTGAAGTAGAATCAGATTTAGAGAGCTGGTGACAATGCCGAATAAGAGCTTTAAGGTAGAAAGTTTTATTGGACGACATATTTTGTGAACATTGCAATTTTGATCTAAATCAAGAATCAACTATGCTTGGTCCTTAGTGTCAGATGGAAAAACGTTTGGATATAGGATGTGTTTGGCTTGCTCAATATTAAGATTAATTCTATATATCCATTATTCGATATGAAATAAAACCAATTATCTTAATCTCATATGCTTGTCCCTTGTTTTTCGACTTTATTCACAATTCAATAGAATCCTTATTTTAAATATTCATTATCTTTTTTTTTACATAAGGTACAATTACAAAATCAAATTTTCACTTCAGACAACAGTAGAAAAAACTTAATCACTATCATGCATTCAAATCTTTTTGTCTCGCTCGGATTGCTTTATTGATGAACTACCCCAGTGGGTGTTAGACTAGCCTATGTTTTATAAACATGAAAAGTATTATCAAATTGCTGGATAACTTTCTGCTGAATTTTTTATCCGATTCAGTTAACAAAAGTGAGAAACTTTGTGGAAGACCAAAAATCTTCATTATTTTGCAACAACCAATAGAAAAACTGTAAAAAATCCCGGGTTTCAGGCATGAATACACTTAAATGGAGCCAGGGGGGCAGAAATAGTTTTATTCTTTTGTTTATGGAATGGGAAATAAATGAAAGGATCGTGTGATCTGAATATGAAGCAGTGCTTTGACATTGCATTTCATATCACTTTCTTTCACCTCAGTTGCGGTCAGGATGGAATGGGCAGCAACCTGAATTTTTGTCGATAGGACTACTGATATTTTAGAAAGATGAATGAAATAATTATAAAAGGTATTGGGCCGTTTACCTGGGGAATACTATAGGTAAGTTGTTTAATAGGATAATAGATACTAGACTAAGAATGTGTCTGAATAAGAATTGAGAAGTAGCAGCAAAATATACTATTTTTTTGTGTGGGGGGGGGGGAGATTTGATACAATTGATAAGACCCTTTACATTTGATTGTTTGTTTAAGAAACAAGTAAAGAGCTCGCAGTAGAACCAAAGGATAAACTACAAGATCTGATTGATATGACGAGTGATCGTTTAATGAAGAAGAATTTAAGTCTAAACGCAAAATCGTTTTAAAACTTAAAACGAACAGAAATTATTACATATATGAGGGGGGCTACTCCTCCAAACCACCTCGCTCTTTATGCTAGAGTTTTTTAATATCTTTAAGAAAAGCTGCTTATTTTTCTAATTAAACGAACATAGTATTTCTGGAGTCGTTCTTAGAGAACTGGGACAGAATTCAATCTGCGACGAAAAGAGTAAGGTGGATTGGAGGAATAACCCCCCTTTTATACGTAATAATTTCTGTTTGTTTCAAGTTTTAACGTTGCTCCTTACTTTAAGTTGAAGAAACTTTTTTTTAAATTTAATTTCTGGTCGTTTTTAAAATAATTCCAGGAAATCTGCCTACATTTCAACGGAAAAACCATCCCTCCCCCGAAAGATGTATGTATACTTCCCAATAATAAATACTATACGCAAACAATGGGGAAATTTTATAGCTTAAAGACCTTTCCCTAGGGGCTATGGGAGGGTCATGATATCCCTAAAGGCATAGTTATTCGGCCTTTCAACAATGCTGAACAAAAAGGCTATCTCAAAATTTCAAATGGATGATTTTGAGAAAAAAAGGGCGTGGGAAGGGGCCTAGTTGCCCTCAATTTTTAGGGGACTAAAACTTTTAATTTCCGTTCACAAATGACGACCGGGACACAGGGAATATAAATGACGACCGGGACACAACTACAACGGGGACGCCGGGGGGCACAGGGGATATATAAATGACGACGGGGACACAGGGAATGTTCGATTAGCAATCACTATCAACAAAGCTAAAGGGCATGTTGCATGTTTCAAGGCAACATGTTTTGTCAAGGCAACATGCAATATTGCATGTTCAAGAGTCGGTAAACCCGACAATCTATTTATATGCACAGACAATGGGACAGCGAAGAATATTCACATATTCTATATTCTATATTCTATATTCACTTATTCACTTCTATATTCTAATATTCTATATTCACAGGTGGGACACAGGGACACAACTACAATGTGCGTAACTAATATGGCACGTAACGACTTACGCGCGCGGGGGGGCTGGGGGGGGGCGCGAAGTGCCCCCACCAACTAGGTGTTGGGGTGGTGCGAAGCGCCACCCCAACAGCTAGTACTCAATAAGGAAGGGTAATTACTTACTGTTACAGTAAAATACATTTCGTCACCAGCCAGTGTCCACTCAAATTGATACTCATCATTGACAACAACTTTTCCACTATTACGAGTAGGCACTGCAGCAACAATACAGCAAATAGCCAAAATAGAGATCAGTTTATTCCTAGAATGGAAACATCAAAGGTTATCTATAAATTTCTACAGCGATGCAACGAATAGTAAAAAAAGGTAAGTTTATTATTATAATGCAGAAAGCAAGGATTACTCCCAGAACACTATTTATGTTTGGTGGATACAGTAGAAATATTTTTAGAGAACTTATTGATATGTCAAGAAAAAGCTGGAAAATGAACTGATGAAAAGAGTATTCTTAAAGAAACTGCCTCATGATTATTTTAGGAGTACATTCATTTCTTGGACATTGCTATCGTAGAAGAGTTCAGAACTATCAGAGATTTCAAAGAAAAATGCCTTTTCTACATTGTAAACGGAATTTTAAATCATCATATGTCCTGTCTGAGCATCGAAAAGTTGATGAGATTATTGCCGAGGATTATATGAAGCACAGTCAGATGCAATTTGTTAGCGGGAAGCCAATTCACTTTTGGATCTTGATTTACGCAATGCTTCCTGGGAGGGTGTAAAGAGGGAGGCTTTGAATTGATTGGGATGAAGGAGGAGCGTGCGTAGCTCTTTTGGCCTCAGACGACTTGGTGCTGCGGTGAATTGTTAGTAATATTAGCAGTTCATCCCCTTCCCTTTCTTAGGCAAAAATATGGATATAACGTTTGCAATTATAAATTCCTGATTTGACGCAAAAAATCAGGAGCGAAAATGTGTGCCCTTGTCACATCTGCTATCCCTTTTCCTGAGAAAGATAGGCATGTTGCGCCTCTTTTGAGGCCCAGTCTTTTTCAGTCCGTTTTACTATAAACAAAGTGGGCATCCTTTGCATCACCACTATTTTCCCAGGAAACCACAAATGTTCCAAATTGTTACAACGAGATTCACGAAAAGATTTTCAGGCTCTGCGGTTTGAGAACCAAAGGGAATAGAGATTCTGTCATCCCCTACCCCCACGTCCCAATTACAACCTTCCAGCAGAAAGAAAACAATGGTTCATTGAGATGGATTCATGTAAGAATTTTCAGTCTAGATGAACTGAGGACCATAGTGGGCCCATGGTCTTACCAACAGTTCCTTTCCTCTGTTTCAATGTTTTAGTACAAAAGCAGGATTTTTGGTGCCTTATTTGAACCAGAACTATTCCAAGGTTTTCAAATGTACGATTTATTGAAGAAATGGATTCGTGATCCTTCCATCACCCCTGCCTCTTCCTATCAATTTTTTTTTTTAGCAAAAGTCACATTATCCGCATTTTCTGGGTATTCAATTAACTAATTTCTGCTATTTAACAAACTTTAACTATTCTAAATTTTCTATTTTTCAAATTTTGCATTCAAAATTTGTGTTTATTTAGTATTTGTTCTAATTTTTAAATAGTTTTAAATATAAATATACCATCGTTATTTTATCTGCGGGGAAAGTTTTTCAGAGGAGAATTGCCGAAGGAAACAAATTTTTGGAGGAGGAACTTTGGTGATTGGAATTTTCGGGAGGATTCAACTGGAGGGGTGGTCCATACTAAAATAAATATATTTTTTAGACTCTTTGCATATTAATAATCGTGATAAATTAATTTATTTTAATAAATTAATTTAATAATTTATATGAATGTAAGTATAAAAGACAGCTTTATTAATTCTAGGATTAATTCTACTGTGAGAAGGATGATGTCTGAAACAACGTCCTTCCTTATCGTTTCAGTGCAATGTCGTGATATTTGATTCATGGACTCGATTCCCAATGAAGGGGAATTGAGGGAGGAAGGTGATTTTTCGCGCAAGGGAGGGAATTTTCCATACGAAGTAGAATTTTGCGGTGGGGGACGATTTTCTGACGAGGAGAAGTTTTCTGCATGGAGGGGGGGGGGGGGTAATTTTCTCGGGAAAATATTGTCTGTGGGGGATTTTTCTTGGGAACTCTTCAACCACAATTAAATTTTAAAATGTGATCGTTGTTAGTACAATGAGAAAAGGCTCTTCCACGGAGTTAATTTTCTGGTTGAATTTCACGTGGTTGGAATTTTCACGAAGGACGAGTTTTTGGCAAAAGGGAATCCTCCGTGAGGTAATTTTTCTAAGAAGGAATTTTTCTTAACTTTTTGTTCTCTCGATATCTCCGCAACATACGCTGGGCAGGTTAGTAGACAATAAAATTGGTCACGAGCAGATCTTTCACAATTTTTTCAAAAAGATTTTCTGAGGGACCTACCACTTTAAAATTAGTAAAAAGTTGACAATTACATTCTTTAGTCAATGGCCAAGGACGTCACTTTAAGTTGCCCATGCACTGTAACCGTAGTCTTTTTATAAAATGCAAACTGAATTATTTTCAAGTCTTGAACAAAACAAGTTCTCGTCTGTTTGAAAATGAAACTGAATTTTCATTTCAGTTGAAAATGAAAATAAGCAAGGGGTGTCAATCAAGAAACGACTTTTGCTGCGTGTTAGGTGGGGGGAGGAAGGGAAATAGGCTCTTTCTTACGCCTCTACTTATACAGTGCAATCACGAGATGACATAATCGCAAGACAACACACAGGCTACAGGCAAGAATAAACACAGAATACACACAGCGAATGTTACGCAGTTGATTTTTTACAATCCAGGTGCTAGCGGACTTCAAAATTCCATATTTTGGGGAATCCTTTACTTTCGTATACTTGAATCCGGAGTGTCGCGACTGAAAACAGCTCGTGGTCTAGAATTTTTTGGGCGAATTTTCGCCGCACTTCTCGTATCTGTGTTGCCGCCTGCACAACTGTGGTCTCCCCTTTAACTGTATCTGTGCTTCCGCCAAATTTAAAAAGAATACACATGCAACTTTTCACTAAAAGGAATTGGGGTTTGCAATTGGCGTACGGTTCTGAAAATCCGTTCACTCTATTTTCGTGGCTCAAGGCTATTGTTATGTAGGTTCCAAGTCGACTTGAGCGCTTTTATGAAGTGATAGAGTTTACAGACCTACTTTGGCTTTCCGATCATACTGATTCGAAGTTCTTGCACGATCCCTGTTCAGACCAAGTGCAATGTGAATACCGTTATACAAAAAGAAGTTAGCCAAATCAATTCCTGTATGAACAAGGTGCTGCGCCCATACGTTTTAACATGTGGTTTTAACATACGTTTTAACCATTTCAGTTTTAACAAGGACAAACATTCCCACCTTCCCTACTATAGTATGAAAGAACCATTGCCCTTAATCGTGGCTATAGTCATCTAGGAGTCACTATGAGCAAAATGTATATCTTGAAATTTTAACCCAATGCCATCAAGGCTACGTGGACGCCAGGATGCAAAGAATGGCATTAGACGGAGGTCAGTTGCCTTGCACTCACTTTTGAACCTAACAAGACCTCTGAAAGCTTCAATTTCGAGCAAAGGGATGCCTTCGCAAAATACTTCGCAGCTATTGTTGCAGGAAATCAGCAAGGGAAAGATATTCTAATTTATCCGTTATCAAACCTAAAAACATATATTTACTTCAAATGAAAATTGAAAAATTGATGAATTTTTGTACAAATAGTATGCCATACAATTTTTAATCACCCCAAAGTGGATATTCTTAGTGAACCACCAACCGAAAATCGCTGAGAAATTTCTAAAAATTGCCAATAGTTGATGAATATTTATCAATAACCGATGATAAAAACTGGCAACAAGATGGTGCCAGTGAAATGGTAGCAATCAAGTAACAGGTACATTAGCCTAATACATCGAAGACCCTTCCTTCGTGTCCAGATACTTCCTTCGTTTCATCTAGCTATTAGATACACAAGAACTGAATTATGAAAAAATTGAAAGTACTTACATGATTGCGGCCTAAGATTCATTGTCCGACGTTCAGGCTATAAAGTATTTATATCAAAATTCAAGGTGATAATTCGTAGAAATTGAGCCGGCCTATCGCTGCTTAAAGTATTTTATCTATTAAACAAATATTTGGAAAATGTTGAAATCGTAGTAAATATATTTTCTATCAAAAATTGGCCTAAATTAAGCAAAGGTTGAAGGTTATTAAATAGAAAATATACGATACCACAATGAAAAAAAAGTGTAGGTAGAGACTGAATTCTGCAGCAGTGTCAGTAGCTTTTACCTTAGTTGCAGCAGTAGCTACAACCTAGTAGAGAGTGAACTCCAGACAATAGTATCAAACAATCTCTAGTGAGAAAACAACTGAAAAGGACTTTTTCTGGTACTTGTATCATAAGCGTCCTACTGTTCAAGTTGGCCATTCATTGACGCATTATAGAAAGCGGTTTTTTCGACAGTTTCTTTCATCTTAGCGTGGGGCAAGAAAAAGAGAAGTGATAGAAAAGGTGGAAACAATATATTATTTGGACAAAATATTTCCACATTAGCGGGGGGGTAAAGCATTTGGACACTTTGAAGTTAGAAAACAATTTTTACCACATAACATACAGAATAATTGTACCTACCACATGAGGCATGAAGAACCGCTATATTTTACCCCCTATTCCCCCTTAATGTGCAAGCCCAAATTTGTTCTAAAGTATTATATTTTTCTCTTGCTTTTAGACATATTTCATTAGGATTGAACATCAGAGAAACATATTAGAAGAACATTAGGTAGGGCGTATATCATACAAGTACCCTTTTGTTTTGTCGTAAGAAAGTGTAGATTAATGAAAGGTTGGAGATTTTCACCAAGAAAATTTTCATTTAGAAAAATAATCGTAATGTCGAGAATATGCTAGGATATCAGCCCAAGTCTATTTCTGGGAAAGACAGTGAGGCGCAGGACCCAAATTATCTGAAAAAAAAGAACAAATTTAGTGGAACACCTTGAAAATCTAAAAAAAAACGAATTGGAAAGAATTTGAAACAGAACAATAAGAAAAAGTTTCCTTTAGGCGAAAAAGAAAGTTGTATCTTACTTTTATTCCATGTATTAGAAAAAAAATTGCTTTGGTATAGTAAAGAACATTTAGTCTGTCTATTGTGCTTCCATATTTAAATTAATTGATTATACGAAATGTTTCTATACATAATTGGTTGGAATTTACGACCAAATTTTGTTTCTAACATAGTTTAGTATACAAACTTTAACCCTAACATATTAGTCTAAAGTACCAAGGACAATAAAATGAAAAAATTACGCTCTGGCTTCATCATAGGTGTATTCATACCTAAATTTATTTATAATGCCTAAAAACTTAGCACAGCCTTGCAAGGTTCGCTTATGTTGTTCTATTGATTAAGAAATGTTTATTTATAATAAAATTGTTCTACTACTATTACAACCACTACTACTACTACTACTAAAATCTGGGATTTTTTGGCCGTTACAGAATTATGAAGATTGCAAAATTTGTGAAGTTTCGGGAAAACTTCATCATTGTTGCCTAATTGAAAAATGAATAAAATGAGTATAAATCAATTCAAACATTTATTTGATCTTCCACTTGACACTACAATGTTGCAAAATTTGGAGAAATTGTTAAAACTAAAAAATTACGTTTAAAGGATTAGTATAAATAAATATGAAGGGGATAATCGATTAATTCCGATTTACATTAAGCTAGTTCTAATCAAAAAAAGCCAAAATTATATATTCTTGTAATAATAAAGAGGATCAAGGACTTTTGAATAATCAGGTCCGCACAAGTTTGAGCTTCAATAAATTAAATTAAACACAAGTTTTTCAACTGAAAATAAGGAGCAACGTTAGAACTTGAAACGGAAAGAATTTTTTATATATAAAGGAGGGTGCCCCCTCCTCAATAACTTGCTCTTCATGGTAAGGTTTTTTAATATTTTAAGATATTCTCTTGTTGCATTTAAATGGCTCTCAAGTTTCAGGAGTCGTCCTTAAAAAATTGGGACTCAATAACAAGCTTAAGCTTAAAGAGTGAGGTATCGGGAGGGGACATTCTTTCCATATACAAAGTGATTTCTGTCCTTATTAAGTTTTAATGTTGCTCCTTACTATCAATTGAGAATCAGTCAATTCCTGATCTTTTCTCAGATATTGCCAGGAAATCTACCTCCCCCATCCCATGGAAAATTCCCCACACATAATTCTTCGACCAGCAAGACTGATATAGATGGCGCCCTCTCCCCCTCCCTTCAAAACATTTTTTCACATAATATGAGAGCCTCATTTTTGTTTTAACACTAATTTTAAAATTAACAGTAGCTAACCCCCAAGAGCTCTAAGACAGGTTTTATTCCCCGAGTTTTATTCACTTCGTAAGAAGTTTTAATTTTTTTCATTTAATTTAGAAAATAATGATAGCTAGCTCCGATACCCCAATGACAGCCTGTACACGCTTGTTAAACTGCTTAATCCTACCTGTGATATTTTTTAAACTAATTTTAAATAATAATCATACTTCATCATAGTAAGAGAAGTAATGGGTCAATCTGTCCTAAGGTCACACCCTACTGCTGCCGTCTATTTACCTATAGTTATAATTTTTGCAACAGTAACCCCATGCCTCTAAAGGCCCGACCGTCAACCTTACTGCTACCATCTATTTCCCTTTAGTAATAATGTTCACTAGGGTCACCCAATGCCTCTATTGATCCAACCGTCGCCCCCTACTGCTGCTATCTATTCCCCTGTAGTCATAATGTTTACTACGGTCACCCCATGCCTCTACTAGTATGAAAGCCAACTCTATTTGTGGCTGCTACAGGTACCAAGGTCTTTTCCAAAGGCACTCTGTTGAAAAACAATAAACTCCTAATTGGATCGTTTACTAGGTACGGCAACCGAGCATGTCTTTCTTCAATTATTGTGGAAACAAAGACTTTAAGGATTGCGGTGAAGCCGCACAAATTGACGTTCCAAATGGTAGACAGATTTTGTCCATTATTCTACGTTTCCGACTGACTATAGTAACAGAGAAATTTGAGATGATTTGCTTTAACCCTATGTATCTATGCGGAACTTTTTTTAAACCTTTGGTCTGTACTGCTT
This sequence comes from Artemia franciscana, assembly GCF_032884065.1. NCBI lineage: Eukaryota > Metazoa > Arthropoda > Branchiopoda > Anostraca > Artemiidae > Artemia > Artemia franciscana. The sequence goes on from NC_088875.1 coordinate 41,923,174, forward strand.
AGAACAAAATATTAACAAAAGCTCATTAGCTCTGTTGGTTGGTGTGTCATCTGCTCTCAGGTTCTAATTTTACAACAGTCAAATAATTCATGAAAAATTGCTTATGGAGGCTTTGAGTTTCCATGCAAGCACTAAATATTAAGTTGAAATCAATCATGCAGCTATATGCAGGTGACCAATCGTGCCTATGATGTTTATTCTCGAAAGTCTCGCGCAAAGGGCGTTGTTTTGTGCTTCTATCGTTTGCCCAATCTGCTGCCCTTGCTGCCATCTGCTGCCATCTGCTCTGCCATCCTCTATCGTTTATCGATCTGCTGAATTAGTGCCTGAAAAAATCTAAGTTTTTCTGGCCCTTAAGCCTGGTTAAAACCTTTTTTAATTACTTCCTAGCTTAAGTTTTCTATGTATTCATTAAACACTGTTAAATTGCTCATTAGTATTAATAGTCGATTTTGGGCGAGGCTTGTGCTAACCGCTGGGAAATATTTCTCTTGGACAACTTTGGACTGGCCACTTTAGGGGCCCACAGAGGTTGTGTAGCACTCCCCCCTCCTATTTAAGAGTGACATAGTACCGCTGTCAGAATAAACAAACTCTATACCTTATTGTATATTTTTTCAACATGAGAGATAAGTTTCTTGAACTCTGAACAAGTCCAGTTCATAACGTCTGAATTCGTCGGTCAAGACGTCAATACAATAGATTTTTTTTAACGTTGCAAAGTGCCAAGTCCCTATTTTACGTTATTTAAACGGTTGAAACTGTTTTGGCTTCAAGAAATGCACCGTGGTTTTACCAGTTCAGTACAGGCACTATTAATTTCTCTCAAATTCACTTAGAGTACTTAAGCCAGCTTAGAACAGGACACCAAGAAGCTCCTGGGATCTCTAGGAAGCTTTTGAATGGAGATTTTGTGCAATCCCAGGTCCAACTTGATTACACCATGGTTTTTCACGCTAGGGGATGATTTTCTATCAGCAAGAGTCGACGCATTGCACAAGCAGTTTCAATGATATTACCTCCGACTTTTGATTTTAGATTCCTTCCTTTTTCATATTTTAGGGTTTAAATTCTTTCCCTGTGTCAACACGTGGGACGCCTCGTTTTACTCCTAACAGCTCACCGCAGCACCAAGTCACTCGAGGCCAATACAGCTAGGCATACTCCTCCTCCCTCCCAATCTATTCAAAGCCTCCCTCTTTACACACTCCATGGAAGTTCTCTATTCCTTTAAATATGTCCTTATGACATCCTCCCACCCCAACCATGGACGACCTGCTTTCTTTTTAGCCCTAGACGGTTGGCCGAAAAGGACAATCTTGTGCAATGTGTCATCCTTCATCCAAAGAACATACCCTAGTCATCTTAACCTTTATCTCATTATTAAATACAAAAAAACGAGTTTTTTTTAACTGCAAGTAAGGAGCGGCATTAAAACTTAAAATGAACAGAAATTGTTCCGTAAATGAAAGGGGTTGTCCCCTCCTCAACGCCTCGCTCTTTACGCTAAAGTTTTTTATTGTTTTAAAAAGTAGAGTTGTGACAAAGAGTAAACTTTAGCGTAAAGAGCGAGGTGTTGAGGAGGGGACAACCCCTTTCATATACGGAACAATTTCTGTTCGTTTTAAGTTTTAATGTCGCTCCTTACTGGCAGTTAAAAAAACTTTTTTTTATTTAATTTCTGAACGTTTTTGAATTAATGTATGTATGATTTTGGCTCTCCGCAAATGAATAATTAAAAAAAATTTGCGTATTATTTTTTTTTTTAAATGGTTTTCTCTAAGTTTTGATCAGATGATTTTGATGATTTGTAACTTACAAATTAACTTACGTAACGAACTTCTATATTCGTATATTTTTATTATGTATATGAGGGGTTTGCCCCCTCGTTAATATCTCGCTCCTTACATTAAATCTTTAATTTCGTCCCAATTCTTTAAAATTGACCCCTGAAGCACAAAGGCTGTAGAATAAATAATTGAAATTACTAAAAACACTTTAGCGTAAAGAGCGATGTATTTAGGAAGAGATGAGCTCCCCCCCATATGCGTGATAATCTCTGTTCGTTTTAAGTCTTAATGCTGGTCCTTACTTTCAGTGGAAAAAAACTTTTTCGCATTTTTTTTCATTGTTTTTTTTAAGAAAAATGGTGCTAGAAAATCCTGCACCCCTTCATGGAATTTCTCTTCTCCCATGACAAATTCCTCCAAGGGAAGATCCTCCTACATAGCCCCCTCCCCACCCTCCCCGACCAAAAAATCCCCCTGAAAAGGTCTGTACACTTCCAAATAACCATTACTGTATGTAAACGCTGGTCAAAGTTTGTAACTTGCTGCCCCTCCCCGGGGACTGTGGGGGAGTAAGTCAGCCCCAAAGACATAGTCATTATGTTTTTCGACTATGCTGAACAAAATGGCTATCTCAAAATTTTGATCCGTTGACTTTGGGAAAAAATAAGCGCGGGAGGGGGCCTAGGTGCCCTCCGATTTTTTGGTTACTTAAAAAGGGCACACTTGAACTTTTAATTTCAGTTAGAATTAGCCCTCCTGCGACATTATAGGACCACTTGGTTGATACGATCAACCCTGAAAAAAAAAAAACAAAAAAAACAAACAAACAAATAAACACGCACCTTACTGGCAGTTAAAAAAACTTTTTTTTATTTAATTTCTGAACGTTTTTGAATTAATGTATGTATGATTTTGGCTCTCCGCAAATGAATAATTAAAGAAAAGTTTTGATATTATTTTTTTTCTAAATGGCTTTCTCTAAGTTTTGATCATACGATTTTGAGAAAAAGGGTGGGGGAGGAGGCCTAGTTGTCCTCCAATTTTTCAGTTGCTTTAAAAGGCAACTAGAATTTTCAATTTTTAACGAACGTTTTTATTAGAAAAAAATATACGTAACTTAAAAATTAACTTACGTAACGAACTTCTATATTCGTATATTTTTATTATGTATATGATGGGGTTTGCCCCCTCGTAAATATCTAGCTCCTTACACTAAATCTTTAATTTTGTCCCAATTCTTTAAAATTGACCCCTGAAGCACAAAGGATGTAGAATAAATAGTTGAAATTACTAAAAATACTTTAGCGGAAAGAGCGAGGTATTTAGGAAGAGATGAGCCCCCCATATGCGTAATAATCTCTGTTCGTTTTAAGTCTTAATGCTGGTCCTTACTTTCAGTGGAAAAAACTTTTTCATATTTGTTTTTCATTGTTTAAAAAAAAAATAGTGCTAGAAAATCCTGCGCCCCTTCATGGAATTTCTCTTCTCCCATGACAAATTCCTCCAAGGGAAGATCCTCCTACGTAGCTCCCTCCCCTCAACCCTCCCCAACCAAAAAATCCCCCTGAAAAGGTCTGTACACTTCCAAATAACCATACTGTATGTAAACGCTGGTCAAAGTTTGTAACTTGCTGCCCCTCCCCGGGGACTGTGGGGGAGTAAGTCAGCCCCAAAGACATAGTTATTATGTTTTTAGACTATGCTGAACAAAATGGCTATCTCAAAATTTTTATCCGTTGACTTTGGTCCTCCATTTTTTAGTCACTTAAAAAGGGCACTTGAACTTTAACTTCGGTTAGAATTAGCCCTCCTGTGATATTATAGGACCACTTGGTCGATACAATCAACCCTGGAAAAAAAACAAACAAACAAACAAATAAACACGCACCCGTGATTGGTCTTCTGGCAAAAATTCTAAGTTCCACATTTTTGTAAATAGGAACTTGAAACTTCTTCAGTAGGGTTCTCTAATACGCTGAATCCGATGGTGTGATTTTCATGAAGATCCTGTATATTTTAGGGGGTGTTTCCCCCTATTTTCCAAAGCAATGCAAATTTTCTCGGGCTCGTAACTTTTGCAGAGTAAGACTAAATTTACTGAAACTTATATATTTAAAATCAGCATAAAAATCTGATTCTTTTGATGTATCTATTAGTATCAAAATTCCAGTTTTTAGAGTTTTGTTTACTATTGAGCCGGGTCGCTCCTTACTACAGTTCATTACCACGAACTGCTTTTTAGCCTAGTAAACGGGAATGAACCACACTTTTCGTACAGCCTACTGTTTGAAATACGGTCAGTCATCCGGGTACCCGGAAAAATCCTCAGGCAATTTCTCGGGAAGACATGTAGCAAATCTTCATCTGCTTTTTGGAGTACCCATGCTTCAGATCCGTGTTTGACCGTAGTCGTCACTGTAGCTTTCCATCTTCTAATCTTGGTTTGCAGACTTCCTATCTTCCAGACATTCTTTAATTGTAACTAGTAACTAGTAAAACCTGAGCTTTGGCTCTTCTACTTTTTACATCTTCATTGCTCCCACTGTTCCTACTAATAATACTACCACGGTAAGTGAAGCTGTCCACCTGATTAATTTTTTTGTTACCCGACGTCACCTTTTCATTGTGACTTATTCCTAGCCTTAGTGACTTAGTCATCTTTACATTAATTTACAAAAGTATTCTAGCACCCTGAACTCGAAAAAACTCTGAAAGTTCATTCATTTGGCTCACACTTTCACCTAGGATTCAAAATCATCAACATGATCCAAATCTAGGAAAGTTTTTTCCTCAACATCTGATTCCGTGTTCTCTCATTGCTTTTTCTGTGCTCCTTAAGACAAAGTCCATCAGAATGATCTATATAATGGGGGATAGAACACAACCCTGCTTAACTCCTGAGTTAATTCGAAACCAGCTGCTAACTTCATTTCCCACCTTAACCGCAGCAGCGTTATTCACATACATAGCACTTTTCACTAAATGTATTTTTCTGGTATACCATACTAGGATAGGACCCTTATAACTGCACTGTTCTTCTCTTATAACTTTGTATACTCCATCTCTTAGTCTAAAAAGTATCACATTACTAAGTAATTTGCTACCTACAGAAATCAGACTCATAACTCGATAATGGCCACACTCACTCTTACCACCTCTTATAAAGTGATTTATTTAGGGTTTTCCTAAGATTGCTAGGTACTTCCCCTTTTCCAAATAGCATATCCTTCAATAATTTTTTTTTCAACCTCAGAGCCACCATTTTTAAGAAACACATTTGGCCATGACTTGACTTTTCCCACAACTATTCCCTTTTCAATTCAAAAATCAACAGACTCGGTACCATACTATGGTACCGATATGGTATATCGTTATACCATACTATCAGTACCTGGAGCCTTATTACTGTCGCTAGTTTTTCCTCACAAAACGAATCTTCCTTCACTTCCAAGGTATTATAAACTCTTTGATTCTCCTCTATATGTTTTCTTGCAACCCTATTATTTTAGCACACTCTCAAAATGTTCTGGCCGTCTCTATTCGACTATTTTCATTATCACTAATTATGGCCCCGTTTCTATGTTTAACTGGGACAAGTCCAGACTAGATACTCCCCCTCCACCCTTCATTTTGATTTAGGAGAATTTTTTCCTGGGATGTCTATCAGCTTTTTTTCTTCCTACTGACCATAGACCTGTTGTTTTCAACATTTATGTGTCTTAAATGCTATAGTCTCGAAAAGTGCAAAAAATAATTGGACATGATTAATTTGGCATCTGAACAGGTCAACAACATAAGTTGAAGCTTTTCAGTTTAATCTGTCTAGAAAGACTAAGTGTTTATTAATGCTTTAAATATGATTTAAAAGGTGTTTGGTCTTTAAATGTGGGGTTTCGACATTTTATAGATGATATTACTTATAATTTCGTACAGTGTATCGTAATTTATCATTGTAACACTATTTCCGCGGTAAAAATGCCACAAACACGCTTCAGACTTCAAGAAGAAGCAGGAAATTATGAAATTACTTTAATGCTGAGAATAAAAATATAGAAGACTATGCTAAAGAGGATGTTTATATTTAAATGAATATATTAAAAGAATATTTATATTTAACAAAACCTCCACATAGAGATTAATCTTAAAGAGTAGTTACAGACGTGAGCCATGTTCATTTCATGGAAAATGTAGACAGAATACAGAAATTGTATATTAAGTTCATGTTTATGTCAACAATAAAGTGTTGGATTCATTTTTTGCCGAAATAAATTTTATCTATTCGTAACAAAAGATAATTGTATGATTTTTTTTTCTGTCGACAAAAACAATGAATCCAACACAACGAAGTTCCGTCATTTTGACCGGTTTTTCAGAACATTACCCTTGCTTATTTCATTTAACATGTCGACAGAGCAGAAAATTAATGTGTTTGATTCATATTTATATGTCAACAGTTCATTGGCCAGTTCATTCTCTGTTGACATAAATGTTGTCTTTTTATGATATAAAAAATTGTATGCTCTCTTTTCTGTCAACAGAAATGATGAATCAAACGCCATATTTAGAAATATTGACAGAATAAGCTGGAATGGAGTGAAGCTTTGGCGTTTTGACAACTTTTGCCAGAATATTTGGGCCTTGTTCATTACATATAACGTGTCGACAGAACAGAGAATTACTGTGTCTGATTAATATTTATGTCGACAATACCGACATAATATTTATGTCGGCGCTTGATGCATTCTATGTATATATAGATGTCGCCGTTCAAGAAATGTATATGCTCTCCTCTGTCGACAGAAACAGGGTATTGTACACCATATTTGGAAAAAGTCAACACAAACCTAAGATTGAACAAAGTTTTGTGCGTCATTAAGTCTTGCCAGAATATTTAGACTCTATTTACTTTTCATATAATAAGTCGACAGAACAGAAAATGAATTTGTTTGATCTACATTTATGTCAACAATACATTGTTCGGTCCATTCCCTGTTGACATAAATGTCGTCTTTTGACGATATAAAAAAATCGTTCGCTGTTTATTAAATTTTTGTACGTTTTGTTTGTCTCTCAAAATCCTGGTCGATGATAATGATGAATCAAACATGTTTAGGAACCGTCGACATTTATGTCTAAAGACAAAGCTATAATCGAACTAAGTTATTATTCTATGTTCAGCACCATTTACTTTCTTTTCAAAATACTGGCTATAATGTTTACTCTAGACAACAGTAAGATGGTTTTTCTCAAAACCATACGTTTTGGTGGTTGCTCTTTTTCTTGAATTTTAAAGATGTAGTAGTTTGACTTAAACGAAAATGAAATATAGTTAATAACCAAAATAGCGCTAACGAATGGAAAGAGAGGAGAAATAATGAATCAGAGGGGTTTACGAACTCGAATAATTATGTTTTAAAATTTCCTAAGATGACTCTAGGCATCGGTGGCATTAAAGTTAAGACAGAGGCAGGTGATCGTCATTCTGCTTGAATACACCCCCCTCCACTCCCCTCCAACATGTGTGAGCTATTTACGCTCAAGGAAAATGTAGAATATACCTCTATCATTAGATATCCAAGATGGGGAAGAATAATCCATTTCAGGGCCTAGTTTCCCTCCTTTTCAGAACGCTCCACCTTGGCTATCCTGCTTTTCTAATCTTAACTCCATCAACTATTTATACAAGCAAAGCTACTTAGCCAAGTGAAGCCGTCCAATCGATCAATTTTCTCCCTATCCAACACTGCCTCTTCATCCTCATTTATTGCTAATTTAAGAAAATTCGTCCAAAATTTCAACCCTCGAAGTTTGTATAAAAGATTCTGTTTGAAGGATATAAAATATATCCTTCACTCCAACTCCAAAAAACGTTGCTTCCAACCTCACCTGCTACAATAATATGATCATACATAGTACCGATTCCTTTTATACAATTATCACGTGTAATATATAAGGACAGACCCTTAAATAAAGCTTTTCTATCAGCTGATTCAAATATCTTTCCGTATTCCTCAGGACTCGAGGCTGAAATTTTCTAATAATTCTCAAACTTTTCAATTAATAGTGATACTTTTGACAATTCATCTTCCTTTTTTCTGAAACCCCACTGCTCTCTAAAAACTATATTCATAGAATATCTTAGTACGGTTCATATAACCGTGCTTAGTAATTGGCTTCCCTCTTTAATCAAGCTCATGTCTCAACTAGTTCCCACTGATAGGACTCCCATCATTCCTCAAAGGAGTTCCTTTCAGGATTGATCGTTTTCCCGTCATGTCTTTCTGTTGATTTTTTTCAACTTTTCCCCTTGGAATCCGATGGGTTTCACGGGAATTTCAAGGCAAAGTATTTAAATACTTTTTCGCCCAAATATTTCGGCAGAAATGCCATCTTCTTTTATTTTTGTTTCTGGATTAATAATTCCTCAAAATCTAGCAAACTGGAGTTAGGTAAAACTACTGAAAATGGTGCCACGACTACAGCTTCTGAGTCTGAACCATTCACGCTGTATTGATTTGAAATTTTCGCGTCTCTTCATGACGTCTGGTGCGTTCAAACACTTGCCCATGAGTGTGAAAAGTTTCCTGTATATCCTCGATAGCTTTCCCTAGTCATTTTCCCATCCATGTTAACTAACTATTAATCTTTTCTTCTTTCTTATGTAGTGGTTTAATTAAAGTTTTCTTATAATCACTAGGCACTTTCCTCGACATATTTCAAAAAAAATTACCATACTATTAGTCCCTATAACCAAATAATTTTTTTATCCCTTCAATAATATTTCCAACTCTTACTAAATAAATTTTCCTTTGTTTCTAAATTATCAAAAATTATTTGACCACTTTAAATAGCATTTCCTACAGCTTTGTCACACTTTAGCACACCCTCTAAATATTCTCCCCATTCTTCCTTAACGCTCTAGTTCTGAAACAGGTCTAGAGGATTTAGAACCAAGATTAGGATACTAGAAGCAACGGCAATTACAGTGTTAAAGTTTAGGTCTGAGACATAGTTATGAACAGTCCGAGACACAGACTTAGTCTCAAGACCTGACTTCTTTGGCAGAAGTAATAAGCTTCTTAGGACCGTATCTTCCTATGTTTGTGAACCCATTGTGCACGCAGCAAACCTGTTTATGACCAATGGAATCTTCCCAGAAATATTTAAATCAGCAATTGTTATCCCGATTGATAAAAAAGATAGACGCCACACAGTTTAAACGTTCCCAACTTGACCTTAAAAATACTGTATTGGGCTTATTTCTGGATTTTTCTAAGGCTTTTGATATGGTTCATCACAGTGTTTTATTAAGTAAACTCAGCAACTTAGGGATTCGTGGAATTCCTTTCTCATGGTTTGGCTCTTATCTGTCTGGTAGAGTACAGAGTGTGAGTTTGGGCGGGGTGACTTCACATCCCCTACCTGTCCGGAGGGGCGTCCCACAGGGCTCTGTTCTTGGTCCAATACTTTTTCTTATTTATGTTAATGATTTGGTTACGGACGTGGGTCCATCAGTGCACCAGTACTCTTTGCTGACGATAGCAACTTTTTCATCACCGGTCCTAATTTACCATCCGTCGTCGCCTCTACTCAAACCCTTCTGAATAGAGTACAGGAGTGGTGTCTCGTTAACTGCATGATCATTAACAACAAGAAAAGTCAGGTTGTATCATCTCGAACCCCTTACAAAAAAAAATGAAGCTCAGCAAGCACTTGGCCTAAAATATTCTACCAAACTCTTTTATATACCCGTATATCTCATACTGCAGGTCTGTTTGGGGCAACACTTATCCTTCAATTAGCAATAAATTAAAATCTGCAGTATTAAGTCAAATCAGTTTTTCGGCTGCCCCGACTGTATCCCACCCAGGACTTGTACTCCGATTTTGGTATTATCCCTTCTGAACAATTCATCAAAAAATTAAATCTATCCCTTGCATACTCCGCTTACCATAAAATCTTCTTCTCCAATTATTATCTTATTTTAATAGTAATAATTCTGAAGGCCTTTGTCTCCGTTCATCCAACCGTTCCTTCATTGTCCCCAAATGTTTCTCTAGTTCCGCCCAGCGATCCCCCATTTATAAATCTATACTTCAATGGAATATAATACCCTTCAGTGCCGAGCTATCCACAAGTTTTCGCACGCTGTATAACAATGTACAAAAATTTTGACAGTATAATTCTCTAAATTCTTATTCAATTTGCTTTAATTACCCATGATTTCTTTTTTCTTTGTTTTTCTTCTTCATTTTCAATTTTTTGTTGTTATGGTCCTCAACAAGTTCGCTTCCAGGATCTTCATTATTATTGGTGTTATGTTTTTTTTTTTTTTTTTTATTTGAATAAATTGAATTGAATTGACATCCTGTCTAACTCCCATTAAATAATAAATTGGTTTGAAACCTGTTCAATAGCTCGCATCACGCTACTTTTTTCTCCATAGAAACAATTACGTTTACAAATGGTATACCTATTTCGTCTAAGCAATATTGAAATTTGGATTAAAAATTGCTTACAAAATAGTGCCTTCAAGTTCTAGGAACAGTGAAATTGAATAGTTTGAACTGGTTAAGCGCAAATTTACACAGCCATATGTATCTTAAAAATTTGGGAATTCAGTTTTTAATTACAATGATTCCATTGGCAGTTTTTGGTGACAGCTTTAGCCAAATTTAGGGAGCAAAAACAGTTTTTATTTTGATATTCTTGGTACTTTAGTAGGGTAATACCCTTAAGAGAGTATACAGACGTTTCTGTGAACGTCCTTATTGTCACAATCGAAGGGATGTTGAGATACACATTTGAGGCTATGGAGCGTTCGTAGACCGTCTGGTGCGTTCGAACAGGGCGTTCTAACAATTCGAATAGTTTTAACGTTCTAACGGTGCGTTCGAACAGTGCGTTCGAATAGTGACGAAAACGTGGTACTGTCCTAAAAACTTCATCACTTTAAATCAACCGGAATAAAATCTTAGATGGTTATCAGGTGTCAATAGACCTAAAGTGTGTCGAGGGAGGAAAAACAGTTTCTATTTGGATATTCTTGGTACTTTAGGTGGGTATTACAGACGTTTCTGTGAACCTCCTTATTGTCAAAATCGAAGAGTTGTTGAGATACACGTTTTAGGCTATGGAGGGTACTATTAAATATAAAATAAAAAATAGTTATAGGCTATTCTTGCCCCATATCTCCCTCCTAAGGGAAGATAGCGTAACAAATCATTTTGACAACGATTTTATTGTTACTTATAAAAAGGAACACTGATTAATTGCCTAATGGCTAAATATATAATAAAACAAGATGATTTTCTAAACTTCATGGCTCAATAAGCACAACGTCAAATCTACCTGTAGTCTCTGCATTAAAGGTGACGTTGTCGAAATATTCTAGATCCATCTCCCCATAGGACCAGATGAGCTTCATTTCTCCTGGGTAAATAGGCTGATCGAAAAATATGTCGTCACCAGTTTCTAGCTTTCTGTAAAAAGTGGTTGTTGTAGCGTTTCCATCCTCTGATATTTCAACTAGAAACCAATCTACAGTGCCCCCGTCTGTGGTGTCTAAAATCTTTGGGTCGCTAGGCTGAAGGGAATGGTAATCCTAGGAAAAGTTAAAAGTGTCAAAGATCTTACAGAAAATTATATATTCAATTTGAATTTCATAAATTTACCATTTAAAACATGTAAATGGATGAATTTCCAAGAAATAGAATGGTGAACGATTCTCTAAAACAAATATATCTATGACAGGTAATGACACTTATGAATATCTGTTGGGTTTTACATATTTGAGGACCGTTATCTTCATCACTAATTTGTACTGATTCTAAATATGTAAAATTCATTAAGTTAAATGCTAGTCATCAAAAGCTACAAATCTGAAAGGATAGGTCAAAAAGCTATACATTCGGGATAACAAAACTCCTCACAACCCGCAAGGGAAGGGCTACAAATTATGCAGTTTAACCTTTGTTCGTATATATAGTCTTTGTTATTTGGAAATATACTGAAACTTTTCGTCTGGAGAAGAGATTTTCCAAGGGGATGTTTTTGTAGGGAGAACAATTTTTGACTGGTAATTTCCTTCGGGAAACCTTATATGCTTGGAACCCGGATTTTCTGGCATGATAAAAAACAGTCATAAATTAAATATATCTTTTTTCAACTGAAAGTAAGGAGCAACATTAAAACTTAATATGAATGGAAACTATTCTGTTTATAAAGAGAGTTACCCCGTTCTCATTCCTCGCTCTTTATACTGTAGTGTGGTTTTTACCCAAATTCTTTATGAACGTCTCCTGAACATAAGAACCTTTGAGTTTGACTGAGAAGCATTTTTAAAGAACTTTAACGTAAAGAGCGAGAAATAGGGAAGGAGCCACCCCATTCCTATAGGGAATTATTTCTATTCATTTTAAGCTGTAATGTTGCTCCTTTCTTTCAGTTGAAAAAATTGTTTTATTTTTCTACCATTAAGATTAATCGAACTCGTAGTTACCATTCCTGAATCAGCTTCAAATTGCAACTTTTCTCACTCGACAAGTTTTTCTTAACGTGTTTCTTAAGTTTTGGTTACTATGGGCCGTGCTTCGGTCTCTAGTAGGTTGCAGCTGTGGGGCCAACCAACATAGAGGAAATAATGTGAAATACTTCGAAGCAAGTTAAATGAAGGAAGGTTTATTTAATGAGCAGGAAATGGAGATTGTACCAAAGAGATGGAAGAAGAATACGGTTAACAGTATACAGTAAGTGTTAACAGTAAAGTAGACAATTTTCTCAAATTTGCTGAGTTGCGAATTAAAGACGACGATAACACAAATTGTGAGTATTTTTTGTGATAGAGGGGAAGTACCTGGTAATCTTAGGAAAACCTTTATTAAGCTACTTTATAAAGAAGGCGATCAGAGCAAATATCGCAATTATTGTAGCCTTGGCTTGATTTCGAAGGAAGTAAATTACTGCGCATGATGCCATTTATTAGACAAAAAGGTACTTTGAATAAATCATACCTCTTTATCTATGACTTTTTACAGATTGTAATAAGGTATTTGGTCCAATCTGTAGAGAGCCTTTAGTCAAGGTCCTATCCTTGTGTAGTAAACCAGGTAGGTGCATTAAAGTGATAAGACTTACTTGCACTTGTAATTGAAGAAGGATCCGTGTTTTCAGCCTCATTTGGCATCTGAAACACATTTTTTATGGGAATGTGTTTAACTGCAAACTTCTTAGACTCACCACTCGGGTTTTTATTGACAAAAACGTGACAAACCATGGTTTCAATTGACTATTTATACAAAATTAACAGAAATTTCTAGAAAGGTGACAGAGGAAGCCATAAAATAGACTCAGGAAGAAGTAGGAACTTCATGGCAGGGATTTACATAATGAAATTCTATGTAGATTGATGGTGGGAAAGATGTATTTGTTAGTGTGTTTGCCTCAGATGGCCCGACGCTTCACTGAGTTGTCGGTGCTTTGATGTTTCTATGTTTCAAATATATTAAAAAAAAGACTATATGTACTTACATCAAGGTATGCTGTGCCGTTGGGAGAAAGGCCGAATATGCAAACGTCTTCATTGTCTAATCCATTTTCTGGAAATATTCCAAAGCCAACAAATCCAGTTGTCTGTGCCTAGAAATCAAAGTGAAGTAGAATCAAATTTAGATAGGTGTCGACACTGCCGAGCAAGAGCTTTAAAGGAGTAAGTTTTATTGGGCAAAACACTTGTGAGTGTTACAATTTTGATCTAAATGAAGAATCAACTATGCCTGGTCCTAGGTATCCCTTAACCCCCCCCCCCCTATCTCCCAAGTTAAGATGTTTTAAAAAGCCTTTTAATTTACCCTCCCCATAATTCCATACTGAAATCATGTCATCCATATATCTCCCCCTATCCCATATCCTCCAATTTTTATCATTTTTTATCATATTTTTTTTATTTTACCAATTTTAACAGTTATTACCTCCATATCCTCCAGTTGAAGAAGCCTTCAATTTTTGGTCACTTAAAAACGGGACTAAAACTTTTAGTTTCTGTTTGAATAAGCCCTCTCGCAATATTCTAGGACCATCGGGTCCATACGATCACCTTTGGAAAAAACAACAAAAACAAACAAACACGCATATGCGATTGTTCTGGCAAAAAATGCAAAATTCCACATTTTTTTTAGATAGCCGATTGAAACCTCTACAGTAGAGTTCTCTGATACACTGAATCTCATAGTGCGATTTTCATTAAGATCATATGTCTTTTAGAGGGTGTTTCCCCCATTTTTCAAAAATGAGGCAAATTTTCTCACCCTCTTAACCATTGATGGGCAAGATTAAATTTAACAAAACCTATATATTTGAAATCAGAATAAAACACCAATTCTTTTGATATATCCATTGGTATGAAAATTCTGTTTTTACAGCTTCGGTTACTATTGAGCCTTACTTACAGTTCGTTACCACGAACTGTTTTAAAAGTAACCACTTCGTAATAGTAGAAAATAAAATAGCACTAATCAAAATTACATTGGTAACTAACTTATCAGAGAGAGTCGAGGCAAAACATACTTTTATGACATAATGTTGTAATGAATAGTGAACACCCTCCAATGAATCAACTACGTAAGGAATACCTTAAGGTGGGCAGTAACTGATAATGTATATCATATACTGTGTATAAAGCCAATAGGGAAGGGTAATTACTTACTGTTACAGTAAAATACATTTCGTCACCAGCCAGTGTCCACTCAAATTGATACTCATCATTGACAACAACTTTTCCACTATTACGAGTAGGCACTGCAACAACAATACAGCAAATAGCCAAAACAGAGATCAGTTTATTCCTGGAATGGAAACATCAAAGGTTATCTATAAGTTTCTACGAGTAGGCACTGCAACAACAATACAGCAAATAGCCAAAACAGAGATCAGTTTATTCCTAGAATGGAAACATCAAAGGTTATCTATAAGTTTCTACAGCGATGTAACGAATAGTAAAAAAAAAAACTAAGTTTATTATTATAATGCAGAAAGCAAGGATTACTCCCAGAACACTACTTATTTTTGGTGGATATAGTAGAAATATTTTTAGAGATCTTATTGGTATGTCGAGAAAAAGCTGGAAAGTGAGCTGATGAAAAGAGTATTAAAAAAGGAACAATCTCATGATTATAAAGGAGAACATTCATTTCTTGGACATTACTATCGTAGACGAGTTCAGAACTATCAGAGATCTCAAAGAAAAGCACCTTTTCTACGCTGTAAACGGTTTTTTAGATAATCATGGGTCCTATCTGACCATTGACAAATTGATCAGATTATTGCCGAGGTTATGAGAACCAGAGTCAGATGCAATTTTTCAGCGGGAAGTCAATTCACTTTTGGATCTTGATTTACGGAGTGCTTCCTGGGTGGGTGTAAATAGTGAGGCTTTGAATAGATTGGGATGGAGGAGGAGCACGCGTAGCTCTGGTGGCCTCAGACGGCATGATGCTGTGGTGAAATGTTAGTAGTAGTAGCAGTTCATCCTACCCCCCCCCCGACTCCCCCGTTTTTTAGGTGAATATATGATGTAACGTTTGACACTACAAAATTCCCGATTTGGCGCAAAAAAAAAATCAGGAACGAGACAGTTTGCCCGTGGCACCTATGCTATCTCATTCCCCTAGAAAGATAGGCGTGTTGCGCCTCGTCTGAGATGAAATTACCCAGTCTTTTTCAGTCTGTTTCACTAGAGGAACAAAGTGGGCACAAATGTTATAACTTGTTAC
Organism: Artemia franciscana; assembly: GCF_032884065.1. Classification (NCBI taxonomy): domain Eukaryota; kingdom Metazoa; phylum Arthropoda; class Branchiopoda; order Anostraca; family Artemiidae; genus Artemia; species Artemia franciscana. The sequence goes on from NC_088875.1 coordinate 41,938,733, forward strand.
AACCAGATTCACGACAAGATTTTCAGTCTTTGCGACTTGGGAACCAAAGGGAATAGTGGTCCAACCATCCCCTATTCCCACATCTGTCCCAATTACAACCTTCCAGCAGGAAAAAAGGAATGGTTTTTTGAGATGGAGTCATGCCAGAATTTTCATTCTGCATGAATTGAGGACCAAAATGGGACCCATGGCCTCTTCAACAGTTCCTTTCCTCCCTTTCAATATTGAAGTACAAATGCAGGGTTTTTGGTGTTTTATTTGAATCAGAACTATGTCAAGAATTTCAAATGTATGATTTATTGGACAAATGGGTTCATGATCCCTTCGTCACCTCTTCCTCATCCTATCAACTTTTTTATACCAAAGTACTGAATGAACTCAGTTACCCCGGAACGAAAATATTTGAAAATTTCCTCCGGTCATATTATCCACATATTCTGGGCATTCAATTAGCATATTAGTTCATTATAATTTTTGTTATTTAACAAACTCCCAAGATTCCAAATTTTCTATTCTTCTAAATTTGGTATTCAAAAGATTAGTTAACTTAGCATTTATTCTAATTTTTCAAATAGTTATAAATTCAAATATACCGTCGCCATTTTGTCTGTGGGGGAAATTTTTCAAAGAAGAATTGTCGAAGGAAACAACTTTTAGAGAAGTAACTATCCGGAGGGTGGAATTGTCGGGAGGATTCCACAGGACAGCGGTCCATGCTTAAATGAATATATTTTTCGACTCTTTGCATATTAATAATCGTAATAAATTAATTAGGTAATTTATATGAATGTAAGATAAAGGAAAGCTTTATTCAATCTAGGATTAACTCTACTGTGAGAAGGATGACGTCTAAAAAAATGTTCTTCCTTATCGTTTCAGTGCATTATCGTGATATTATTTATTTATGATCTCGATTCCCAACGAAGGGGAATTGTCGGAGGGACGCGATTTTCCACACAAGGGAGGAGATTTTCCATTGGAGTTAGAATTTTTTGTGATGGGGGAGAGGATTATCTGACGAGGAGATTTTTTCCGCATGGAAGGAGGGGGCGGCAATTTTCCCGGGGAAGCATTGTCTGCGGGGGATTTTTTCTTGGGAATTTTTAAAACACAATTAAATTTTTAAAATGTGATCGGTGTTAGTACACTGAGAAAAGGATCTTCCGCGGAGTTAATTTTCTGGGTTGAATTTCATGTGGTGAGAATTTTCGAGGGGGAGGAGTTTTCAGCAAGAGGGATTCCTCCGTGAGGTAATTTTCTACCAAGAATTTTTTTTTAACTTTTTGTTCTCTCGAGATTTCTGCAACGTGCGGTGGGTAGGCTGGCAGAGAATAAAATTGGTCATAAGTAGAAATATAGTAATTTTATACCATATTTAAGGTCCTTGTCGTTATTTTTTCAAAGAATTTTTTTTGGGACATACAACTTTAAAATTAATAACAAGTTCACAACTACATTCTTCAATCGATGGCCAAAGACGTCACTTTACGTCTCCCAAGCACTGTAAGCCTAGTCTTTTTATAAAATGCAAACTGAGTCATTTTCAAGCCTTTCAAACAAATCAAGTTCTCGACTCAAAAATGAAAATAAGCAAGGGGTCTCAATAAAAACGACTTTTTCGGCGTGTTATGTTCGAGGGGAGGGGGGTCATGGGCTCGTTTTTAATGCTGAACTTACACAGTGCAATCATGAAATGACTTGATCACAAGAAAATACACAGACTTCAGGCGAGAATAAACACAGAATAAGCACAACGAATGATTTTTTTTTTTTACAATCCAGATGCTAGCGGACTTCAAAATTTCATACATTGTGGAATGATCTACTTTCATATATTTGAATTCGGAGTCTCACGACTGAAAAGAGCTCATGGTCTAGAATATTTTTAGGAATTCTGCTGCACTTCTCTTATCTGTGTTCCCACCTGCAAAACTGTGCTCTCGCCTTTAACTGTATCTCTACTCCCGCCAAATTTGAAAAGGACACACGTGTAACTTTTTACTAAAAGTAACTGAGGTTTGCAAGGGGCGTAGGGTTCTGAAAATCCGCTCACTCTATTTTCATGGCTCGAGGCTATTGTTACATAGGTTCCTAGTCGATTTGAGCACTTTTGTAAAGTTATAGAGTTTATAGACCTACTTTAGTCTTCCGATCATACCGATTGGAGGTTCTTGCACGACCTTTGTTCAAACAAGCGCAGCGTGAATACCGTTACACAAAAAGAAGTTAGTCCTGATCAATTCCTGTATGAGCAAAATGCTGTCCCCATACATTTTGGCTAAAATGTACGCAGTGGGCTTGGAGGGGTAGTTGGGCATAAAATTATTTTGAAGGTGACACCGGTACCCTTTACTCTTCAATCATACACATAGAAAATTTTCGTGTAATCCTGGTTCAAATAAGGTGCCTGTTTACCGTTATACCAAAACGTCGGTGATGGGATGCAGACTGGGGGTGTTCTGGGACCATTTGCCAGTTTGGTTCACATGGCATACTGACTGAATTTTCTTGCATGATTCCACTTCCAATAAAATATAACATGCCTACATACATAGTAATCAATTAAAAAAGATTTTTGGAATTTTTTTTCAAAATAATGAAAAGAGCTACATTAAGCCAAAGACGAGAGATAAAAAGTCAAATAATAAATAAAACTTCAAATGAGCAGTAATCACACGCAAAGAGTAAACGAAACCCAAAACGAGCAGAGATTACCACAAACATAAGGTTTTAACAAGATATAACATTCCCACCTTCCCTACTACAATGTAGAAGAACCATTGCCCTAGACCGTAGTCTTAGTCCTCTTGGAGGCTCTTGATTTAAGCAAGAAGTAATATACCTACTACTCTGCTAAAAAGCTTGGGTTCTAGGCCAGGGGGTGTACTTGAGGGAATCTTTGGCTATCTCCAAAAATTTTTGATTTCAATTTCTTGCATGATTTCGATTTTAACAAGGACAAACATTCCCACCTTCCCTACTATAGTGTGAAAGAACCTTTGCCCTTGATTGTGGCTATAGTCATCTAGGAGGCACTTTGTTTTTAAGCTTTTTAACATTCTGAGCAAAATGTATATCACGAAAGTTTTAACCCAATGCCATCAGGATTACGTGGATCCCAGGACGTAAAGAATGGTATTACACGGAGGTCAGTTGCCTTGCACTCACTTTTGAACCTCACAAGACAACTGAAAGCTTCAATTTCGAGTAAAGGGATGCCTTCGCAAAATACTTCGCAACTATTGTTACAGGAAGTCACCTGGGGAAGAATATGGTAATTTACCAGCTATCAACCCCCTAAAAGCATAGATTGACTTCAAATGAAAATGGAAAAAATTTAGGAATTTCTGTACAAATGTTATAAATATAATTTTAATTGCCCTAAAGTGGATATTCTCAGTGAACTACCAACCAAAAATTACCAAAAAATTTCTAAGAATTCCCAATAGCTGATGAATATTTATCAATAACCGACTGATGAAAAATGGCAATAAGATGGTGCTAGTGAAATGGCAGCAATTAAGTAACAGGTGCATTAGCCTAATACATCGGAGGTACCTTCTGCTTACCTAGACTAATTTTGATCTCAATATTAGATACGCAAGAATTAAATTTTGAAAAAACTTGAAAGTACTTACATGGTTGCAGCCTAAGATCAATTGTTCAATGTTAAGGGTATAGAGTATTTATATCAAAATTCAATGTGATAATTCGCGGAAATTGAGCCAGCTTATCTCTGCTTAAAATGTTTTATCTAGTAAACAAATATTTGGAAAATTTTGAAATCGTAGTAAATGTATTTTATATCAAAAAGTGGTCTAAATTAAGCAAAGGTTGAAGGCTATTTATTAGAATTTATACGATACCACAGTGATAAAAAGCGTAGGTAGTCTGCATAGGTAGTCCGTTAGAAGTCTGCTATCATAGTTTGAAATTTTTATCATAGTTGCAGCAGTAGCTACAACCTAGTATAGAATCCAGCCAATAGTACATGCAAATCTTTAGTGAGAAAACACCTGAAAAGGACTTTTTTGGTACTTGTTTGATAAACGTCCTACCGCTCTAGTTGTTCATTGACTCATTATAGAAACCGTTTTTTTTCTGTTAGTTTTTTTTAGCTTAGCGTGAGACAAGACAAAGAGAAGTGACAAAATAGATGGAAAAAATATATTATTTGGGCAATATTTGCACATTAGGGGGGGGGTAAAGTATTTAGACAGTGTGAAGTTAGAAAACAATTCTTACCACAGAATTTGCAGAATGATTGTACCTAACATATTAGGCCTGCAGACTGTATATTTTACCCCCTACCTCCCCTTAATGTGCAAGCCCAAATTTGTTTCTAAAGTTTTTTTTTATCTTACTTTTTGGAATATTTCATTAGGATTGAGTGTCAGAGAAACATATTAAAAGAACCTTAGATAGGGCTTATATCACACGAGTACCCTTTTGTTTTATCAAAAGAAAACGGAGATTAAGAAAAGGTTAGAGATTTTCAGCTAGAAAATTTTGATTTAGAAAAATAATCGTAATGTCGAGAATATGCTAGGATAACAGCCCAAGTCTATTTCTGGTAAAGGCAGTGAGGCACAGAACCCTAACTATATCAAAAATATAAAAATTAGTATAAACACCTTGAAAATTCCTTTATGCGAAAAAGAAAGTTATATTTGCCTTTCATTTTATCTGTTACAAAATGCATTTGCTTTGGTATAGTATAGAACGTTTAGTCTATCTATTGTGCTTTTATATTTGAAATTAATTGAATATACAAAATGTTTCTACACATAATTGGCTGGGATTTACAACGAAATTTTGTTTCTAATCTAGTTTAGTATACAAAATTTAACATATGGTTAACATATTAGTCTAAAGTACCAAGGACAACAAAATGAAGAAATTACCGCCTGGCTTCATCATAGGTGCATTCATACATAAAATCTGGGATTTTCTACTATTTTTATTTTGGTCGTCACAGAATTATGAAAAGGTTATGATTGCATTACAGATTACATATTATCAAATTTTGAAGTTTTGGGAAAACTTCATCATTGTTGCCTAACTGAAACATGAATAGAACGAGCATAAATCAATTCAAACATCTATTTGATTTTCCGTATGACACTATAATGTTTAACGAAACAAAAATAATTGACAATTGTGTAGGGTGCAAAGCTTTAGAGAAATTATAGGAACTAAAAAATTACTCATAAAAGATTAGTATAAATAAAGATGAAGGGGATTATTGATTAAGTCCAATCTACAATAAGCTAGTTTTAATAAGAAAAAAAGTGCGAAAAATCTGTATTCCTGAAATAATGAAGATGATCAAGGGCTTTTGCATAATCAGCCCGAACAAGTTTGATTTCCAGTAAAATAAGTTAAAACAAAAGTTGTTTTTCAACTGAAAGTAAGGAGCAACGTTAGAACTTAGAACAAATAGCATTTTTCGTATTTAAGATGGACGCTCCTCCTCAATATCTCTCTCTTCGTGCTAAAGTTTTTTTTTTTAATTTAAGAAAGCTTCTTGTTATAATTAAATGATCCTTGTATTTCAGGAGTCGTTCTTATAGAATTGGGACAAAAAATCAAAGTTAAACAGGTCCTTGGAAGTCAAATTTGGTCTCATTTTTGTATATTTTTTTTTTTCACAATGTAAACACGGGTTATAGGCCCCACCTAGATCACCCCATCTATTTACCCGCTGTTCAATTGAATCCACACCATTTTAAATGAAGATTTACGACATTATTATAATTTCCCATTGTGAGCATTAAGATCAAAACAGGTCTTGCGGAATAAGAATTTGATTAAATTGTAGAATAAGAGTTTAATTATATTCCACTTTTCCTATACTACCGATGTAATAATTTAATACTTTGTGGGATAGTTCGATGTCAACATCTAAATAATTTATATTATCTTTATTTTTTCTTTTCAAATTTTTTCTAAATTTCTTTTCGAAGTCAACTGCCTTGGAATGAAACACTTAGGTGAAAATAGATCAAACCTTTCATCTTTATAACTAATAATAATAACGAGTTTATTTCCATATTTTTTCGAAACATATTTCGTTCCTGTAATCGCGTTTTCCGTCCCATTGTCTAAATCTTCTTTCCTAATAGTTCGATTATATTTATTTTCCATTTTCATTTTTCTTAAAAATTTCTCTATTTATTAGTTGTTAATTTCATCAAATAAATTTTCAGATCGAAAATAATTTATATACTAACGTATGGTTTACAAACAATGACCTTCATGATTGCTTTTCTTTCTGAAAATGTAACTCAGTAAATGTTATGTGGATTAGCAGGTAATTGATCTAATGAAAATTTCATTTCTAAATCAGCGGTTGATCACTTCTATAGAAATTCGATTCATGCTTTGAAACATCAAAATAAAATAAAAGATATACTGTTTTAAAATCATTGTAACTTACAATTGTTCCACTATCAACATTTTTGTGTTTATCCTAGCTGCAAAAATCATTGATAAACATTAGAATAATCTTCATTAGCATTACTGAAATCACAATTCAAATCTTCTTGTGGATATTTATACCCATTTACTCTCAATTCAATTTTATTAGGGTTCCTATGGTCAAATATAATATTGTTTTGCGTATAACTGTTATCTTTTTCAGATTTCTGTAACACAACAACAATCTTAGTTGTATTATAGCGTCCACTGACTCCCCTCTATGTTAATTCTTTATCCGTTTCATTATCACTTTTATAGGTATTACACGCTTCCCATCATAATTCAAATGAGCTGCCCTTTCCTAATCCAGCTTTTAGTTGTTCCACCTTATTCGTTAATCTGGCTTCTAATTGAGTCGCTATGGGTAAACTGGGATGTAATACTGGTGACATCCATGATCAATGAATTACATCCTCTTTAAAATTTTGAGCCCTAGATTGTATAATCATATTGGAAAAATCATTTCTTTTTACTGTAATTTGATGTGTAACGCCTCTAAGAAAAAACGATTAATATCCTGACAAAATGTAAATAACCGTGATAATGGTAAATACATACTAACCACGTGACTTTCTTTGGCTATATTAAATAAACCACTATTAAAAGCGCTATTTCGTTTTGTTGTAATGGTTCCACCACCCGCTGCAACAGGAGTAAAAGTGCTTTCAAACTCATTTTCTGCTTTAAAGGAATCAAGATTGGGTTCTATCTTGATAACAAAGCATATTAGTAGCTGCGCATCGACTATAGTCATCTGAAAATTTAATAAATTTTTAACAGTAGTTGTTATACCTACATAATCAATACTTTCAATACATTTTCCATTGATGTATTCAGCATTTATAAACAAATTAAATCCGTTATTTATTAAAGTAGCTTCATTATTTATTAAAGTAGCTTCACTTTTGCATAAAGGTAACTATCGCTTGGAAGAATCCAAGATTCCACATCTTTTAAAATGAAACTATAATTTAATTGTTGAGATACATTCACATTGTGTTCTTTAATTTCTGTATATTCATATTTGGTTGTAGGCTTTTCAAATATTTCGCAATAAGAAGCAACAACTTGATTCACTGCCATTTATATACAGAAAAAATATTAAATAAGCTTTAAAAAATTTTCAAACAGAGGAGGTGGATCTTCGATTGTCACTGAGGGTGTCAACAAGAGCATTACCGTGAATGTAGTTTAAGTCCCTTCCCTAAAATCATTGCATCCAATAAGCCTTTCTTCTATTCATCAAGATGTTTATTGAAATATCTCTTGTTATTTGAAACTATATCTTTTAGAGATCTCACATCATTTAACTCTCTTTGATTATAATCTATCTAATCTTTTCCATATTCAATCGCTCTATTTTTTAATAATTCCAGTAGTGTTTTACATGTGACTAACTTCGTCTTTTATATTTCATATGGACGCACTGAATAATTGAGAATTGATAATAATTTGTAAAGAAACTACCAATCCCGCTACCATACTGTCTTGTATATAATAATTGTTTGTTATTGATTAACATTTTTTGTAGATAAATTTTGTTAAATAATTTCGTTAAACTTTTTTCAAATCCAAATATTCAATATTCTCTCCATTCTGATTTATTAATCTACCTAATTGATCAGTTATAGTAATTTTTAGCCCGTTAATATATTCGTTTAGATTGATTGGAAAATATTGCCTTTCTCTAGGAATCTCGCAGAGTAGTGTTCTAGGTTCTGTTTTTGGAGCAAAACTTCAAATCATATCATAGGTTGTATTCCCATTCACAATTGAACTATCCACTAACTAGCAGTGAATATGTATTTTATGAACATTTCTTCTAATATTAGGAACTTAGTACCTTCATTATATTTGCTAAGTTCAGCTTCATTCTCAAATCCAAAAATAAAACATAAATGACTATTAAACTGGAATTATAATTCTATTTCAAAATATTAACAAATTTCATCATTAATATATTGGATGATATACTGATTGGGCATCGATCTAGGGATGAAATGAAATAGCGAGTTAAAAATAATTTATACCCTCTTCATCATCCAATCCATTAGGAACTACAACGATAACCAATTCATCCTTATTTTTTCCCTGTAATCAAAGTATTGTTTTTAAATTGATCACTAATATTATACCATGGGTACTATAATGTACTTTGAGTTAGAGCTATTTTATAATCAGTGTTTCGATCTAACGTGGTCGGATTGCTTGTATAAGACTGTTCGATTTCATTTTTGTTACCACTAATAATAATCAAAACCATCTATTAGAAAGGTATTTTTCTTCATAAAATTTAAATTCTGAGATAGTTGTTATAAATGGTATTATAGTCATTCATCTTAACAATTTTATTTTTGAATAATGAATCGAGCAGGTCAATAGCTTCATTTTTAGCTCCATCATATGTTTTCCAGAAGCTATGGTACCTAGAAAACTATATAATTTTCCAAACATATCATTTGTATTCATGTAAATTCCAGTTCCTTGCTGAGGTTTTATAAAACCAAAGTTATTTTTAATCGCTTTTAACCTTCTTCAGTAGATTTTTTTAATTCACTAGATCTCACACATTTCATCTTCCCACCATATCTTTCATTAAGTGTTCCTCATTCATCTATTGCCTCTTTTAAATATTGATAATTGTCTAATTAAAAACTAGGCATTTCAAAGTAGGGTTCCTTAGGATCATAGTCCTTATTGGTTTCTCTCATAAGTTCATCATATATCCCCAGAATCGATATTAGCAATGAAGTTTGGCTTATTCGGGGGTAAAATAGCTTGACTTGAGTGAGTTTGATTGCTTGCTTGAAAACTTTCTGCGTTTTTTAAAGATTGATCCAGTCGTTAAAATCGTCTTCTTATATTAGCGTCATTTTTATGTAATATATCAGTAATCATGTTTGTATTTTTATCTTCTGCTTCAAGGAGTTGAGCACCCAACTTTTCAGCATAGTCACCAAATCCAGCTTGCTCTAAGGAACGTTCTTGAACTATACTTCTTTGTATTTCTCTACTTTTCATTATACTCGCTAATAATTTATTCATCTTTATAGGATCCATTTATAGACTGGCAGTTTTTATTGAATAACTTTCGAGATTTCTTTTTCGTAAGAACTACCGATAATGAGTTCACCCGTTTTATTTGGCAGTTCATACGTTGTGGGGGTTATATGTTTCACTGCAGCTATTTGAAACACTTCAGTTGTATAATTTGGTAGGTAACCTTTATTAAAAACACCTTTACTTTTATTAATTCTGACCAGATCACCAACATTGAATTTGTTTATGGATGGTTTTTGTCGATATTAGGAAAAAAATTAGTCTAGACCTCATTTTCATTTCCTTTTTTACTCGCTTCTACTGGTTTCATATTAATGGATCGACGATAAGTATTGTTGTAATTGCAGTGAAAGAGTGATTTATATCTATCTACAAATATATCTACCCAACATTTTGTCTTTAATGTATTTGTCCGGTATACCATACAAGGATACGACCTTTGCTAAAGCTCTTCTAATAGAGTCGAGCGCTTGCTCGTAATCTATAAAACTGAGGACCAAAGGTGTTTGATAACTCGGGCACTTTTCAACTATTAACCTAAGAGTGAAAATTTGGTCGACACATCCTCTATCCTTTTTGAAACCGCACTGTTCTTCTCTTATAACTTAATCAACAGCATCTCTCAGTCTAAAAAGTATCACATTACTAAGTAATTTACTACCTACAGAGACCAGAATAATTCCTTGATAATTGCGATACTTATTCTTATCACCTTTCTTATACTGTGGTTTGATTAATGGTTTAATTTTCATTTTTTTTCTATATCTTTTCCTGCAACTCAATCTCGGTTTAGATCATTCTCAAAAAGATCTTCCCATTTCTCTTTAACTTTTTCCTTATCACTAATTGTGGCCCCGCTCCTATCTTTAACTGGGACTTGTCCGGATTGGCTAATTTTTTTTTCTTACCTGCCATAGATCTGTTGTTTTCAAGATTTACGTCTCTGGTTTTGTCATGGTCAGCCAATTCGGCTTTAGATCTTTTAGCTGATTAAGTATGTTCTGAAATAGCTTAAAAAACAATGCATATATCTTAAATTGGTGTTACAGATGTATTCGTTAACATACTCATTCCCAGGGTTACGGAGTTCTTGAGACACGCTATATAGCCTTAGGAGGGTAACATGACAAATAAAAAAAAATTTGGTCCCCTAGTTGCTTCCTAATGCGAGATAATGGCTGCAAAATGTCTTGATAGCTTTTCTCTACATTCTTTATCAAAATAGACGCTTATGAATTGTTTCTTGGATAAATATATTTCCAACCAAGCTGATTTTTGAAATTTTATGGCTCAACAAGTACAACTTCAACTACGCCTGTAGTCTCTCGTTGAAGAATAATGTTATCGAAATCTGTTGGATCTGCTTCTCCATAGGACCAGACGAGCCGTGCCACTCCTGGTAAGATAGGCTGGTCGTTAAGTGGATCAGCAGTTACCAATTTTCTGTAAAAGGTGGCTGTAGTAGCCGTTTCTGTCTCTGAAACGTCAACTAGAAGCCAGTCTTCCGTGCCACCTTCTTCAACATCTAGATGGGGTATGCTGGGCTCATGGGCATGGTAGTCCTAGAAGAAAATATAATTGTCAAAATTATTCACATACAATGTTAAAAGTAATCTAGCAAAAAAAAACAATTTTTTCAAGATATCGAAAAATTGCTATCAAAATGTGTACTATGTGGATGACGCGAAGCTGTCACAGTCTTTTAAAAGAATTGTCTCTTATTAAAGTATTTAAAGTATTTAAGTATTAAAGTATTTAAAGTATTTAAGTATTATAAAGTATCTTATTAAAGTATTTTGCTCGATTAAGAATGGTAACAGTTTCATCGCTGAAACTAGAAATTGAACGTTTATGTTAATTATATGTAATAGTTTTTTTTTCAAAGTTTTTTCCACAAAATACCAGGGCCTGTCTAGGGGGATTAACCGGTTTGATCCTCCCTCCCCCCTCGATATTTTTGTCCGACACGCACTAAAGTAACAAAGAACATGTAGATAAATTTTTGTTGTGGTTCGAAAAGTTTTTTTTGCAAACCCCTCCACCTCCAAAAAAATAATGGATATGGCCCAGCAAAATAAGTTGCACCCCTTTTTCTCATTAATAGAAATAGCTAAAAAAAAAAAAACACCGCAATTCCAGAAATAGTTAGGAGCTTGTGATATGATAGATTTTATTTTTCTTTTTGTCGTAGCATTGATTCTTGAAATAACTGGAGTCGAACAAAGAACAGCTTGTTAATAATAGTTAAAAACCGAAGTATATTTCTTAGTTTTTCCTCCACTTCGTCAAATTCATGTGTTATAACATAACCCCTCTAGAATTATCGTAGTCGAACTTAATATTTGAAATATCTTTTTCACACTAAAATGGAAACGAGGTTCCGAAATACTATATTGAGATAAGATGTATTTACAAAGAAAAATAAATAAAAAATGCAAGGCAATGAACCTCACAGCGGCTCCGTGGTCTGCAAAGGAGGAGGATGGAGTGGTGTTAATTGGAGGGGGTGTTTTCCTGCAACACTCTTTTACCCCTGCCCCTAGGTTTTGAAAAATTCCTTTATTTCACTGAATATTTTCTTATACTTTCGTAGAGTAAAAATACCCCTCCCTCTAAATTTGGAAATTTTTATTTTTGCCCCCTTACTTAATTTCCCTAAACTAGCGCCACTAGGAGGAGGATACTCATATTTTTAAGTACTAACTCAAAGAGAGAGAGAATGTTAAAGATTTCAATAATTTATAAGAGTTCATTCTAATCACTCAGATATAAACCTAAACCGCATCCAAAGGAAGCGAAACAGCTATAATAACTGAGAATAAATTATAATGATAATAAACAAAATTGCAGAGAAACCCCAAAAAAAAATGAGATTTTGATTTGCTAAATGAATAGCACTATCAGGCTGAATCAGGAAAGGAGTTCCACACAGAATGACACGCAAGGATTAAAAGAAAGATCTTCCTGTCAGAGTAAGCGAAATTTGAACATTCTGAGGGCTATGGAAGTGATTCCATAGCCCTCAGTGGAAGTGATTCCAGTGTCGACTAATCCGATATAAGGGATAAAGCAAACTTAAGGACCTGGTTTTGCTCTCTTGCACAATTAATGTTGTATAACATAAGATTTTTTTAGTTACCCAGGCAAATATTTCTATATTACAGACGGAGTATATGAAAATAAACCACTATATTTACTTACATTGATATACACTGTACCGTCAGGGTAAATGCCAACTATACAAACGTCCTCGTCCTCCATTCCTGTTTCTGGAAGAACACCCAAAGCAACAAAGCCAGTTGTTTGTGCCTAGAAATAGGGAGGTAAATATAGACGGTCTTCCGAAAACCGCTTATAATTCATTAAGTATTTTGCGATCATTATTATTTTTATAACTTAAATTAATTTTTTATTTTATTTAAGAATTAACGACGCTTCTTGACTACTAAGGTCCCTGCGTCGGTATAACTTAAATTAAGAAATTATATATTTTCCCTTTCATGTTATGGGTAAATTTTGTCGCACGAAAAAGAGTTGTAGTTTGGCTTACAATAACTGCAAGGAGTTTAAAAGAATGGACTATGGTGTTGACTGTCATATCAAGAATAGAAGAATCATAAACATTTTAATAACTCTATAACCACTTCTTTTATCTAGGCCCTAATTAAAAGTTATGTTTGAAATCAGGTAATGGTCGGCTGAAGACCATGTAATGGGAATTGTCAAGTTGAAATCGTTCAAGACACTTTGATCGGGAGGTCTCACAAGTAGAAATGAAATGTTCAGATTGTCTTTAGTATGCATAGAACAATAAACCCGTCTTCTGAAATGATCTTATGTTCTCAAACATTTTCTATGACCCTGAATTGACAAACAATTTTTCGTTTGTTTTGATCCCGTGTTTTATATAGCTTGAATATATAAGCAGTATTCGGTTCCGCAGTCCAAGTATTTTTGCGTCGGAATGATTTTCAGCTTTAATCCCTGCTTTCCTATTAGTATAGCCATACAGCGTCAAACCTAAATATGATCTATTAAGTGGCCTATCTCTCTCATTAGAGGTCTCAGACAAGGATTAAGCCTGAGTCCTATTGTACACTTAGAGATGTGACTTCTTTAACCGTGATGTCTCGCAGGTAGACATAAATGGTTCAGATTATCTTTATTATCCATTGGACAAGCACATCCGTCTTCCAAAATAGCCCTGTTGCTCTTATACATTTTTCTGTGACTTATGATTTGGCAAACAATTATTTTTATATTTTAGTTCTCTTAAAGATAAGGCTTGTTTACTTGATTTTAGTTACTTAAGAAATTTTATTAAAAATAATTCTACCGAATTCTGGGTAAATATTTATCTATTTTTTGTTTTGTTTTTTTTTTTAACGAGGCATATACAAAGTAAACACTTTTATCTTAAAAACGATGCATGTTTCATGGAAATTTTAGATAAGTACCTGACAAAAGTCGTTTTCAAGAATCATAAAACGCTTAGAGAAAAGGGTGGGCCTCTTCAAGGGCCAAAATTTGCTAAAGGTTATGTAACTCCTAACAATTTAGAGCTGAAAATTCAGGTTGCATAATTACTTCTTTTTATTCATAATCCTTGAACAAAGTTATTCAGATATTTTCAAAGTAAGGAAACCCCGCCCTAGCTTGAAAAATATGCCTAAGGTTTTGCTGTTTTTAATGAAGTAATTCATTCACTATTGGGGTTTAACACCGAACGTAGCTGAAGAAAATACCCAAAGTTTTGCTGTCTTAAAGCTGTCATTAAGCTTTAATGACAGTAATCTCTAATGACAGTAAATCCAATAATCTCTATTGGATAAATGGAATTATTCTTTTCAATATAATCTAAGGTACATTAGAAACCAATTTTTCCTTTAAATTTCGTAAGTTTGATGCCTCTGTCGACTGTTGATTACCTTTGGTTTGTTCGCTGCTCGCATACATTCACATCAAACATTGTCTTTGCTGTATTTATTCAATATAGTGACGTAACTGCATTGTCCCAATAGAGGTATATCTCAAAAGTTTTATACTAAACCCGACTAATAAAAGTTAACCTTTGCTGTTATTAAGTTATTCATTCATTAACTGGGGCTTTTTAGCATTTACTATCAATCGACAAGCTAACGACGGCCATCAAGATAATGATATGTAAACTCACAATGATCTAAAGTAATCGTATGCAGTACACTCATTATTTAGCAGCAAGCATATTGAAAGAATATATTTTAAGTTTGTTGGTATAAGTTTCGTAATAAAAATGTAACAAGTAGCTTTAATTTACGCCATTTTAAAATATGGAATCAAATTGAACATGGCTCTCAGCTTAAAGACGCTATATGCTTGGTGACTTTGAAATCATGTTTGTGTGCGTGTAATTGAACCCCCGTTTTAAATAAAACCTTCGTGCATCCCAACCCCACCCAAATCAAGCCCTGTTTAATACAACTCAACCCAAGGACAAAGAATAGGCTTGAGCTAGCGTTGATTAGAAGTTCAAAATTTTGCTTTTTGTTGCGTTCATTGATTATGTATTACAAGCCTTTAAGCTGTTGAATATAGAAGTTAAGCATAAAGACTCTTCAGAGTCATTGCTTGTGCATGTTCGTCATTTTTTTTTTTTTTTTTTTTTTTTTTTTTTTTTTTTTTTTTTTTTTTTTTTTTTACAGGGACATGTCGTAAAGCTACTTGTTACATTTTATTACGAAACTTATACCAACAGAGCTAAAAATATATTCTTTCGTCTTTTTCGTTTTTTTCGTGTTTCTAAAATGGTGAGACTGATGGTTAATGGTAAAGTTTTGAGTTTTAAGACTTTTATAAAATTATGGACTGTTGTGGACTATTTTAGATTGGATTATTCGGACATTATCTATGGAATTTTGACTGTGTGGACTGATTCGAATGGAACTGTCTTGCTCGTGGCTTTATTCTTATGTAAGTATTTTGCATGGTACTACATTGCAAAAGTATTCTAATTGAATTTATATTGATATTTTAATTTAATTTTGAAAACCAAAAAATATATTTGACGGCCTTATACTTCTTTAAAAATTAAGCTTTTTCAAAGTGAGCAACTAGTTCTCTGGCTATAACAAATGCAAGGTACTGAAACATCATCTATTGCTGGCAGTTCTTTAACTTTTTGGCTTGGCAGTTCTTAACCTTTCTTTAACTTATTTTACAATACTAACCTCCGAAATCAGCATACGAATTTGGTAAATATAGAAATTGCATTATAATTTGTTGTATTTTTTGATTAGCACCACTTTTTCTTTTCCTTTTTCCTGCTCGTATTATTTTTCTAACTCTATTTCCAGCAGGACAGGATTATATACTAAATTATTTCACAAGAAATAATCCTATAATATTGGTTTAATGTTTCTCTTTACTTTTCTTTGAAAGACTTCTTTTGTGGAAGTAGTTTTTCAAAATTAATATCTGTTAGTTTTTATCGACATGGTCTTTTTCATTGGTAAAGAAAAGATTAATACGGAAGTGCTTTGAGCATATCCGAAATTCTTAACAAAGAAATCGTGGACGAATTTTGCTTGACTACATTTTGTTATACCGATTGATTTTTGCTTTTATCAAATTGATCATATTTCTCACTGCAAACTGGTCCCACAGAAATTTAATTTCCGTAATGAAATCCCTAGTTGGGGGCATGGAGAGTGTCAAGAAGAGGTGGGCAGGAAGTTTTAAAAAGGTGTTCAACTGTGATACAGATAGAGGAAATAAAACAAAAAAAATACAAATATTTAAAATGAAAAAAATTGGTTGTTAAAGAGGAGCTAGAGACAGTACTAAAAGAAATGAAAAATAATAAGGTATCCTGTGTGATAGCGTGGTAAATGAGCTTTAAAATATGATAGCTAGGAAGTCGGATATACTTACTTACTTGTAATTGCAGCAGAACCAGACGTTTCTTGGCCTCACATGGCATCTTACTTGGGAATTTGCTTAATTATAAGACACTAAAGATTATGATTACGATTTTGAGAAGGAGGGAATACCTAGGGATTTTAGGAACACTCTGATCCAACCCCTTTATAAGAACGGTCATAAGATTGGGTGTAGTAATAACACAGGCAACAGCTTGATTTCTGTGGCCAGCAAATTACTTATGATGATGATGCTTATTAGACCAAAAACGCTGTAGGTGAAGTTTTAGATATGAAAAATGTTTGAAAAAGAGGAGAGGATTCGTAGACCAAAATGTTCGCACTTAGCGTCTGAGCCGTTCGATCCCTTTAGTCATCAGTTTTATATATTATGAATAGGCATTTGATTCTCCTGATAGAGTAACTTTAGTAAAGGTCTTTTCCTTTCATAATGCATCAAATAAACACTTTAAAGTAATTAGTGGTATGTACGAGGCTAGTATTTCTGCGGGTAAGGTGAAGCGGGGATGTATACTATTTGCGCATATATGGATTATTTATGATGATGATGCTTAATAGACCAAAAACGCTGTAGGTGAAGTTTTAGATATGAAAAATGTTTGAAAAAGAGGAGAGGATTCGTAGACCAAAATGTTCGCACTTAGCGTCTGAGCCGTTCGATCCCTTTAGTCATCAGTTTTATATATTATGAATAGGCATTTGATTCTCCTGATAGAGTAACTTTAGTAAAGGTCTTTTCCTTTCATAATGCATCAAATAAACACTTTAAAGTAATTAGTGGTATGTACGAGGCTAGTATTTCTGCGGGTAAGGTGAAGCGGGGATGTATACTATTTGCGCATATATGGATTATTTTTATGTGCTTTGTCCAAAAGAACACGGCAAAGGCTATGGGAGAACATGGTATCAGGTGATAAGATCAAATTCCCCTATACTTAAAGTTTACAGATGATTTAAGTATTCCAGATAAAATGTTTGCCGGTTTCCAGAAAACAAGATAAATTTTCTAATGATAATCGAACGATAATCTTCCTATGATTAGAAAATTGGAAGCGGTAATGACAGTGGTCAAATTTAACTCAAAACTATGGACGCTTCTAAAGTTCAAGGGAGATTTGTAAGATGCTGTTTAGAAGAATTATGGTAATATGGTTTTAAGTACTCGTATGGCTGTACGTTTAGTAACACTAAGCTGTATAGAAAACTTGGTTCCATCCTACTTTCAATGGCTAAAATAAAAAAAAGGCCTATATGGCTAGGCCCCGTTTTACAGATCAAGTATGATAAATTGCTGAGGACTGTGCTTTTTGGCCATTCGCCTTGGGCCAAACAAAACGCATGTCATCCCTGAATGAGGTAGTAAAAGTGAGAAGAAAGGGCTAAAAGAAAACTTGGGCTTCATGAAAGGGGGCAAGGAGTGGCTGCTTTGTACTGCAATGATTTGTCAATCAATAATAGTACTTCCTAAGTAAGTCAGTAGTATTAAGCAGTCTTAAAAAGTGATATCCGAAATTACCCTTATACAGTGGTTGGTCACTTTTGGCCGACTGCTCGTCACTACTGCAGTCCACTTAGCTTTGTCTTATTTAGTTAGGGATTTATTTTTATTGCCTTACCTTTATATGGCTTTCAAATTATTTTTTTTTTCGAATGAAGCTGAGTTTACGTGCTATATCCTACCTTAAAATAAGGATACTAAAAATGAAATCAGACTTTTTGAATTGGCGAAGTTAAAATTTACTCAGCCATATGTATCTGAAAAATTTTGGGGAAATCGAGAAAACAAGAGAACATGGTAAAAATCAGCAAAGAAAAGATCAAAGCAGGTGGCGCCAAACAGCTTAAAAAGGTATAGCTTACCTTTGATGATGTAGCTGTCTTTAGGAATCAACTAATTGTTAATTTATGAACTTTTACGCCCGGAGCCTTATCAAATTCAACTAATTAGTTTATCTTATTTATTGTCACAGTGGAATATCTAAAAAAGTTAAGGTGAAGAATACGGCATTAAGGACTTTACGGACTTTAAGGACTGTTAAGGACTTTACAGTCCTTAACAGTGGTGCTGATCTTTGTTTCACAGCCCCTCAGCCAGCAAGTGCAAAAGGGGCTGGGGCCACACATCCCGTGCTTTCACACACCCTTACTGCTTATCTTACCCAGGTGTTTCCAGATACATATTTAGAGCTGGGCCGACCCTGACTGGGCTTACAGAGTGATGCAACTGACCTCTGTTCCAAACTAAATCACCCCTGACAACAGAACTCGAACCCCTATCCTCACGAATAAACGATTTCAAGTATAGCTGCTAATCACTGGTCTAGGACAATGTCTAAATGCTGACGTAAATTTTATACAGTCCAAAAAACTTCATAATTTTAGAACAACCGAAAGAAATATATTAGAAAATTGCGGTTTTCGCTTATGAATAGACCCAAGATGATTTAACTGTGAAATTGCCTAGCTTGAAAATAAACGCAGAAAACTAAGCCGACTTATAAGATCGTCTACTCATAAAATCGTATATATATATATATATATATATATATATATATATATATATATATATATATATATATATATATATATACTAGCTGTTGGGGTGGCGCTTCGCGCCACCCCAACACCTAGTTGGTGGGGGCGTATACACCTAGTGGTGGGGGCGTATACACCTAGTATATGTGTATACACATATACACCTAGTATATATATATATATATATATATATATATATATATATATATATATATATATATATATATATATATATATGTTTTTAACTACGTAAAACTTGCGAATATACAACATTCTTTGCTGTCCCATTGTCTGTGCATATAAATAGATTGTCAGGTTTACCGACTCTTGAACATGCAACATATAATGGTCCATGGGAAAACAATCCGTATTCAGATCTATACCTCATGATTCTAATGATTGCCCTTGAGCTTTGTTGATGGTGATTGCTAATCGACCATTCCCTGAGTCGCCATCGTCATTTATATATCCCCCTGTGCACCCCGGCGTCCCCTTTGTAGTTATGTCCCTGTGTCCCAGTCGTCATTTATATTCCATGTGTCCCGGTCGTCATTTGTGTCCCGGTGTTCCAGTCTGTGATTTCTCTTTGAGTGTCCCGGGCGTCATTAATATTCCTTGTGTCCCGGTGTCCCGGTCGTCATTTATATCCCCCTGTGCCCCCCGGCGTCCCCATTGTAGTTGTGTCCCTGTGTCCCGGTCGTCATTTATATTCCCTGTGTCCCGGTCGTCATTTGTATCCCGGTGTCCCGGTCTGTATATACATTCGTTTTTTAGTTTTGTTTTTCTCCTTTATTTTTTTCCTTTTTTCTTTTTTTTCTTTTTTAGTTTATTTAGATTTTTAGATTTTTTAGTTTTTTTATTAGTTTTTAGTTTTTTTGTAGTTTTTACCATTTTTTTAGTTTTTTTAGTTTTGTTTTTTACTTATGTCCTGGTCGTCATTTATACTCCCTGTGTCCCGGTCGTCATTTGTGTCTCGGTGCTTTGTTGATTGCTAATTTATATTATATTTATATTTATATTTTTTATATTTATTAATATTTTTTTAGTTTTCTTTTTCTCTTATTTTTCAGTTTTTTCCTTTTTTTTAGTTTTTTCTTTTTTAGTTTTTAGTTTTTTTTTTTTTTTTTTACCTTTTTTTAGTTTTTTTAGTTTTTTTAGTTTTTTAGCTTTTTTAGTTTTTTTATTAGTTTTTAGTTTTTTTTTAGTTTTTGCCTTTTTTTAGTTTTTTCAGTTTTTTTTAATTTTTAGTTTTTTACCTTTTTTTAGTTTTTTTTAGTTTTTTAGCTTTTTTAGTTTTTTTTCTTTTTAGTTTTTTTTGTAGTTTTTACCTTTTTTAGTTTTTTTTCTTCTTTTGTATTAGTCTGAAATAATTCAGACGTCATATGCGGACAAACACGACGTCACTCGACAGACAGACAGACAGACATAACCCACAAACAACTTATTTTTATATATATTTATTCATATTTTTTTAGTTTTCTTTTTCTCTTTTATTTTTCAGTTTTTTCCTTTTTTTTAGTTTTTTTCTTTTTTAGTTTTTAGTTTTTTTTAGTTTTTTACCTTTTTTTAGTTTTTTTTTAGTTTTTTTTAGTTTTTTAGCTTTTTTAGTTTTTTTATTAGTTTTTATTTTTTTTGTAGTTTTTGCCTTTTTTTTATTTTTTTCAGTTTTTTTTAGTTATTAGATTTTTACCCTTTTTTAGTTTTTTTTAGTTTTTTAGCTTTTTTAGTTTTTTTTTCTTTTTAGTTTTTTTTGTAGTTTTTACCTTTTTTAGTTTTTTTCTTCTTTTGTATTAGTGTGAAATAATTCAGACGTCATATGCGAACAAACATGACGTCACCTGATCCACAGATCCACACACAGACAACTTATTTTTATATATATAGATATATATATATATATATCTATCTATCTTCTATATATATAAAAATAAGTTGTCTGTCTGTGGATGTGTGGATGGATGTGTGGATGGATGTGTCAGGTGACGTCACCTGAAAAAACTGGATTAGGTGACGTCAAAACTGAAAAAACTAAAAAAAGGCAAAAACTACAAAAAAAACTAAAAACTAATAAAAAAAATAAAAAAGCTAAAAAACTAAAAAAACTATAAAGGTAAAAACCAATAAAAAACTAAAAAAAAAACTGAAAAAACTAAAAAAAGGCAAAAACTACAAAAAAAAACTAAAAACTAATAAAAAAAGTAAAAAAGCTAAAAAACTAAAAAAACTAAAAAAACTAAAAAAAGGTAAAAAACTAAAAAAAATAAAAAATAAAAAAAAACTAAAAAAAAGGAAAAAACTGAAAAATAAGCTAAAATAAAGGTAAAAACCAATAAAAAACTAAAAAAAAAAAGGAAAAAACTAATAAATGACGACACTCAAAGAGAAAGCGACCAGGACAAAAAACTAAAAAAAAAGGCAAAAACTACAAAAAAACTAAAAACTAATAAAAAAAATAAAAAAGCTAAAAAACTAAAAAAACTAAAAAAAGGTAAAAAACTAAAAAAACTAAAAACTAAAAAAAAACTAAAAAAGGTAAAAACTAAAAGAACTAAAAAAGAAAAAAATAAATGACGACACTCAAAGAGAAAGCGACCAGGACAAAAGGAATGTTCGATTAGCAATCAACAAAGCACCGGGACACAGGGAGTATAAATGACGACCAGGACACAAGTAAAAAAAAAAATTAACAAAACTAAAAAGAAGGTAAAAACTACAAAAAAACTAAAAAGAAAAAAAAACTAAAAACTAATAAAAAAACTAAAAAATCTAAAAATCTAAATAAACTAAAAAAGAAAAAAAAAGGAAAAAAATAAAGGAGAAAAACAAAACTAAAAAACGAATGTATATACAGACCGGTACACCGGGATACAAATGACGACCGGGACACAGGGAATATAAATAACGACCGGGACACAGGGACACAACTACAACGGGGACACCGGGGGAAACAGGGGGATATAAATGACGACCGGGACAAAAAAACTAAAAAGAAATAAAAACTAAAAACTAATAAAAAAAACTAAAAAATCTAAAAATCTAAATAAGCTAAAAAAGAAAAAAAAAGGAAAAAAATAAAGGAGAAAAACAAAACTAAAAAACGAATGTATATACAGACCGGGACACCGGGATACAAATGATGACCGGGACCCGGGACACAGGGAATATAAATGACGACCGGGACACAGGGACACAACTACAACGGGGACACCGGGGGAAACAGGGGGATAACCTGACAATCTATTTATATGCAAAGACAATGGGACAGCAAAGAATGTTGTATATTCGCAAGTTTTACGTAGTTAAAACCATATATATATATATATATCTATATTCACAGGTGGGACATAGGGACACAACTACAATGGCGCGTAACTATTATGGCGCGTAACGACTTACGCGCGCGGGGGGGCTTGGGGGGGGCGCGAAGCGCCCCCACCAACTAGGTGTTGGGGTGGCGCGAAGCGCCACCCCAACAGCTAGTATATATATATATATATATATATATATATATATGCATATAAGCTAAAGTAAAGGGTATTGGCAAATTGTTTGAAGTAATGAAAATCCGAAGTGAAGAAAAAAGAAAAATATGATTAGAAGATAAGTGACAACGGAGTCAAAATGCGCCAAGATTGAAAACGATAGTTATGACAATGGAGATTGGGATTTTGACATGGATAAGGTCATAAATGCTTACCATGCCTTTGTTAAAAAAAAATTAAGTTTCTGCGGTCTGTATTTCATAAGGACAATAGACAAACAAGGGCAAAAGTTGACGTTCAACATTTTATAAAAGCTCCAAGCAATGATATAGGTATAAATAACAACATTAGAGTTTTTAAGTACATTAACCAAGAACCCGATACTGCGTCAGCCTCTGCTAGAAAAGAAAGGTTCGGCCTTATGTTTTTCTTAATGACAAAAGACAAACCGTGGCAAAAGTTAAAGGTCCAATAACAAACTAGACCTCCGTTGCCTGTGCAACGGGAAGTGTTGCAGCAACTGTGCCCTGTTCCTTAGGGCACAGTTGCGGAGCAACACGTGCAACTGTGCCCTACGGGACACAGTTGCGGAGCAACAGTCTCCATTATGTCCTTCAGAGGACATTTTTCTAATGCGGCTTCGATTGTTATCTTGAAGCATCTTTGATATGGTTTTATTTCGAGCTCCTACTAAACTGAGTTTGGTAAAATTTTATCTCTAAAACGTTTACTTCCGAAACTAGGGCCGTCTTAACTTGACGCCAATTCGAAGTATTATGTTTCGAGACGCACATTTCGGGAATTATTTCCGGGAAATCCGAAAGAGATACGGAAATAACGTCTTATAGTTTTCTGCTTAACTTTTGATGGTCTAAGCTAGGAAAATATAAAACAAACCAAATTCACCAAAAAATTTAAATTGTCCCGAGGGCATGACAAAACTTCCAAATAGAAAAACCCAAAGAAGGAATTTTATTTCGGAGAAACTATTGTAAGCTTCAGTTGTTAGGAGATCGAGACCTGTCGAACCGCGTTGGAAAAAAAATTCTAGCTAGTCCAGAACAGAAGTTACCTCTAGAACGTCGAAACTTCGGAAATTATTTCTTAGAGAACGAAGCAACTTGCTATATAGAACACTTCACTTCTTCTTGCATACTTTTCATAGCACTACTCGATAAAAATATAAGAAACATCAAAATCGAAAATTTGAGAAAATTCCAAAAAAAATCGGAACGAGATGGACTTTTCCGGAATTATTTCCGGGAAATCTGTAAGAGCTACGGAATTTTGTGCTCCGGTTCTCGAAGAGACAAATGAAAGTTCTACATGAGCTCAGCATAACTGTATTTCTAACAAGTTTATTTCCGAAGCTAGGGTCGTCTTAACTTGACACCAAACATCGAACGCAGAGTTTCTAAGAAAAAACGGTTTTATTTTTTTTTATGGAAAACTGTTAGAAATTTTAGGAACTTCTCTGGAACTTTTTTACTCTGTTTCACGTTTCCCTTCCCTCTGAAAAATCTCAAATTTTTAACTCTTACCACTTCGGAGCTACAGGTCGCTGATCACGGTGAAAAAAAAAAAAAACTACGAAAGCAGTAGTGTTGCTCCGCAACACAATAATCGTAATTTTACAAAGGCACTAATTCGAATTTAAGTCATTTAAAATGTTTAAGAGGCTGATTGGTGAAAGCAAAGCGCGGATAAATGTGATCAGAAAACTTATGAAAGGGAAAGTCGCAACAGCTAAAGAAAACGACATGGAACAAACGATAGTGAGAATCACATTGAATTATAAACGAAATTTTTGAACACGAAATTTTGAACAGTGATCTGTGGTTAAGAAATTAAGTGAGATATGTATGAATCTACTGCTAAAGCAAAAGGCGTGGGAAAAGCTTTCTGAGGTATAGGTGAACGAAAATGGACAATGAAATCTACGGTTGGAAAACAAGAAACAGCGATGACTGGCCATGAAACAAAACTTTCTGAGATAAAGATGAACAAAAATGAACAGTTAAATCTACCGTTGCAAAACAGGGAACAGCGATGACTGGCCACAAAATAAAACTTTCTGAGGTAAAGATGAACGAAAATGAACAGCGAAATCTAAGGCCGAAAAACAAAGAACAACGATGACTGGCCACAAAAACGATCTAAATAGGTACTTTTAAGAAATTTTTTTTAATGAACTTTAAGAAAGAATTCATATTTTTCACAGGGTGGCTGTATCGAACCTTTGATGACGTCATGAAATCAAGAAAAGTCTCGAATTGCCTGCAGTTAGAAGACAAGCAACAGTGAGAATCCATATATAGAAGCCGGCCGCATGCCGAGTGCCGGGGCCAGGTGGTGAAGCCACCTTCTTTAAGAAAGAATTCATATTTTTCACCGAGTGGCTGTATCGAACCTGTCGTGGTGTCATGACATCAAGAAAAAGGCTCAAATTGCCTGCGGTTAGAAGACAAGCGACAATGAGAATCCATATATAGAAGCCTGCCCTGCACCAGGACACGCAATTGTGCCCCGGCACAAGTATATATATATATATATATATATATATATATATATATATATATATATATATATATATATATATATATATATATATATATATATATATATATATATATATATATATATATATATATATATATATATATACATATATATATATATATATATATATATATATATATATATATATATATATATGTATATATATATATATATATATATATATATATATATATATATATATATATATATATATATATATATATATATATATATATATATATATATATATATATATATATATATAGCTTATATCTATCTTATAGCTCTATTGCTTTCATATTATCTACGTTTACTTAAGTCAAAGGTATGTCACTGAGTAGAATAGTGAATATGAAGTCATCGTAAAGTCAATAGAGAAGGGAAATTACTTACTGTTACAGTAAAATAAATATCTTCACCAGACACTGACCATTCAAATTGATACTGATCATTTACAATAACGGAATTTTTTCCATCATTGCTTACAGGCACTGCTCCAGCGATGCAACAGATAGCCAAAAAAGATAGAATATTCTTCCTATAATGAAAACAATAAGCTTCATTTACAAAGTAGATTAGTTTACGGGAGTTTATTCGATATTGTACTGAAAACTTTCGATGGACACATTGTGGCGCAGTTTAAAAACAGATCCTCTCAATTTAAGCCAAATTTAATAAAGTTTCTTGCACATAACCTAGGTCATTTGCCTTAAAATAATCAGAGGCAGTGCTATTGCGCCGCCTATGTAAATAGACTCGTGCCTATAATGTGCTTTTGTGTTTTTTCCTCCTTACAGAAAGGAGGTTTTTACAGACTTGAGAGAAAACTCGTTCGATCAGATATTGGAAGTTCTAGTTTCTTCCTAAGAGTCAAAATTAATAAGAGGGCAACCAGTCCCAATTCTGTACTTTTCCACCAGCCCCCCTCGTCGTGACCCCCAACCCCTAACACATCATATCGTAATTTTTAGATGATGTAGCTACAGAAAAAAATTCAATAGCTATTTTTTCAGAATAGTGGAAAGTTTCAATAAATATACAGACGGGTATAGAATGATCCCACAGCCCCTGAGGAAAGGACCGTAGATAATGCCAATTACCAAGTACCTACACATGGGCTTACAACGGAAAAAGGGGACTTGTTTGACTTTGGCCATGCGACTGGCTCGGAACTGTCAGGCTATAGGGCGCGAAAGCGGGTCTAAAGATTTTTGTTCCTGCCTATTTTGAAACCTACAACCGTTTCTCCTTGGGCAACATGGAAACTAATCGAGAAAATCCCTTGTTTCTGGTGAGGTGTGCACAACTTCAACAAAGATGAAGCCGAAAAAAGATGCTAAAAACCTTTTATTATATATTTGAAACTTCAGCCTTAAGTCTTTGGGCTAAGAGGACCCAAACGCAGAAAGAAAAATTAGAAAAAAGAATATTGGTTCCTACATAAGATCAGGAAACAGCGAAAAAACATTTTTTTTTTCCTTGGCCACTTCGCAATAAAAGCAGAGTTCGTAGATGCTTGGAAGAGGATTCATTCGATTGTAAATTGAAGGTTCTAGTGCCCTTTTAATTTATCGAAAGTGATTGGAGTGCAACCGGCCTCCCTCCTGTTCCCTTTTCTGCTACGTCAGTATTTTTTTTTCTTTTGCACCTAGTCTCCTGTAGCCTCCATGATCTTGGGTCGAATTTTGAAATGGCCATTTTGTCCAAAAACGTCGAGGGGTCCTAAATCGCAATAAATTACGTAAATTATCCAATGTTCACACACAAATAGGTTTCAAAAGAAAAGTGAGTCATGTTTGGCCTTTTTTGTCCGATAAGCTCTTAAGGGTTCTCAAAGTTTCCCAAGGGCACACTGTAAAAAACACACACAGTTTCCAAGTTATGTCTGATGGATCAGGCTTTTCTTGGGGACCGATTTCAAACTAAGGGAATGTTGGAGGGAGGAGTTGAAATAAACTTCAAATTTTGACTTAGGGAGC
The DNA here is from genome assembly GCF_032884065.1 of Artemia franciscana. NCBI lineage: Eukaryota > Metazoa > Arthropoda > Branchiopoda > Anostraca > Artemiidae > Artemia > Artemia franciscana. The sequence goes on from NC_088875.1 coordinate 41,965,745, forward strand.
ATAGAGAGGTGAATCGAAAGAATGTAAGTTGTATCCAGGTTTTCGCAATAGTATATCTGCAATATTTCAGGAACGGCTTGAGGAACAGAGCTGAACCGTTTAGGTACGGCTGGGAAAGGAAAGATGTGGAGAAGGTGCAGGAAGGGCGTTTTGGGTGGGGCGATACTGTAGGGTGGGCAAGGGGAAATTTTGTGCTCTGGAATAGGGAAGGGGCTAATCATTTTTTACTTTGAATCCACCAAAACATTTTTGTACAATAGGCTTCAATCTTACGTAAAATCTATGCACTGTTCAGTAGCACGGGGAATCAAAATACACCATGTGTTGCCAACTTATCCAAATAGATTTTATGCGATATCTTGAGAAAGGCTTGAGATACGAAATTAACGCTTTCATAGTCTTGAGGGAGAGGAGGGCAAGTGGATTCATAATTTACTTTAGGGAACAAGGCAAAGCTAGTTGAAAAGACACTTTATGTATTCAAGTTATAAAAATGCCATGGTTGCAGGTATCTCAGGAGTGGCTCGAGGGATGGAGTTTGAACTTTCAGGTAGTGGTGGAAAAGGAAGTGAGGGGGGGACTAAATATATTTCTTTCTGGTGAACCCAAACTTTTTTGGACTGTAAACTTCTCTAGGACTGAGAATTTACGGCTAAGTAGCGAGATAAATAAAAAATAATCTCTGGTGCCAGGCTATTTTTTTAAGTAAGTAAATCCTTAGTAATTAAATCTATATTAATACAAATAGTTACATAGCTATTTTGCTATTTTGCATTTCGCTATTTTTCTATGGTTAATCGGTTGAATTTAACAAGGCTTTTTGTTCGTAAATTTCAAAAATTTATTGGGTTTTCAAAGACAACTACACCTTCTAAAGTTGTTTGAAGCCATGTGTTTTTAGACTATTTTTCCTGATATTTCAAACTTTTTTTTTTAATTTGGTGCCTACTAATACCAAAAACTGCACAAATGCAAACGAATTTTTTCTCGTTTAAATTGGTATTCCCTATTTTTCCTAATTTATTTGATATAGCCTATATGAATTTTATATGTCTATTTTAATATAAGTTTATATAAACCAATGCCAACAATCAGATTTCATTTTCACTGTTCTTGGTACCTTAAATTAAGACTATCAGCTTGATTTAAATGTATATTAAAATGGCTAATTAAAACACTGGATTTGGAACATCGAGCAAGCTCTGTATTCTTATGGTAATTCCTCAATACATATCTTATGGGCAATTTCGAACAAAAAATCCTATCTGAATTTTAATACTGAAAGAGAAAAAAAATTCGCTTTAACGAAGAAAAATTGATCTTTAGATCATTTAATTTGTTTTACGTGTACATGTTCTCCGGATGTTATACTTCAAAGTGTTCTATTACCTTTTTTGTGAGGTTGTGGTTGAGAAATAAGCTCCATTTGAATTTTCTGAGGATTTAGTAAAAAATTCAGGCAAAATAAACCCTTGTAGAGAACTATCAAGAAACAGAAGAACTTGAAACGAATTTTTCATTATATTTGTTATAAATTCGTTATTGAATGATATCAATAAAATTTATTATATATATTTTATTTATATTTCAAGTACATTTCGCAGCTCAGTATTGATGACAACTAGCGCTATCTATTCTAATTCCAACTTTCACGGCAAATTTCTGAGAATTATAGACAATGAGAACAGATTTAATTAAAACTCTTAGAGCCATATTTATCATTATCTTTTTGTGTGAAAGCAATGGAATAAAACAAAAAGAATAACATGAACATAATTTTTTGTTATATCAGGGAACTGTCACCTACTCAACCTTCCGCTCTTTATGCTAAAGTTAGAAAATTTTCCCCAATTCTTTAATAACGATTGCTCAAGCACGAGAGCCGTTGAACTGGGATAACTATTTTTAAAGCCCTATAAAACTTTTGTGCAGAGATTGTGGGATTGAAGATGGGGCAGCCTCCTAAAATGCACCATAATTTCTGTTGGTTGTAAGTTTTAGAGTTGGTTTTTTACTTTTATTTTCGAAAAATTATTTGTTTTGTTAATAATCTAAGAGAATTTTATGTGAGAAATATACGAAAAAAAAGCGCTAACTCGCTAAAAAAGCGAGTTACCACAAAATGTGGGATTTTGTGTTTTTTTTTCTGAAAAAAAAATCAGAGATACTTTTTAATTTTTTTTCCCTAGTGGAAAATTGAGGGCGTGCTCATTTGAAGGGAATTAGAAGTTTTAGTAGCATTTTTAAGAAGCCAAACAGATTCTGTCACAGGAAAGTAAGTCTTTTTTGTAGCACGAAGCTATAATTTTGCCCCAAAGACGGCCAAGTTGGTATCGATTGAAAAGTCTGAGATAGCCAATAGATTTAAAAGTATCGAAAAACCATACATTAACTTTCCCAGCTTGAAAGGCAGCAATGCTGCGTGATGGCAAATTCGTTCCTAAGAAATTCGTTTATATAGGCGTTGTTATATAGACGTCGTTTTATATAATGTTTTATATTATATAAGACGTTGTTTTATATAGACGAAATTGTCAATATAGACGTTTATTTGAAGCTTAATAACTAAGTTCACTCATTTGATGTTTAATACATTTATATACGGAGATGTATAATGTATCACCTATTATGGGAGATGGCCGGTGGGTCATTGTGTAGGTGGTAGTGTGTTTGGTGTTTCAGAAAGTATATTTTAGTGTCCAAATTATGTAGCTCCCATGAGCCTTTGAACAAACATAGAAGGAAGTTGGAGGATGGTACAGCAATATAGGTTGATATCTCCCCTCTTATTACAGAATTTTTTTTATTTTAATAGAAATATTTCAATTGTATGCTCACCGGCCTAAAGATAGAGAGGATGGAGGAGGTTGGCAATTTGTGAGTCCCGTCAGGAAATTATGCTAGGAGGGGGAGGCTAGTGAAACCAGGAACTTTGATTTTGTCAATGCTTAACTTTTTTTTTATATTTCGCGGATGGTAGTAACGAATTGTATGTATGGAGCGAAAAGTGCTAATAGTAACCAAAACCCTAAAAACAGCAGCGTCGATAACAATCGTGCACTAAAAAAATCGTGCACTAATGGTGATTTCAAATATACAAACTTCGTTAACTTTAAAATTACCCACCAAAAGCTATGGACCCACCTATTAAGAGTAAAAACATCCTTAAAATGGCGAATGGCCTTGATAGAAATTTCACCATTGAATTCAGCATGTAATAGTACTCTATTATTTAGGCTTCAAGCCCTATATCTACAAATATATGAAGTTTGGTGATAGCCGTACTCCCTCGGAAAATTCCCCCGTGAAAAATTTCCCTGCTGAAAATTCTCCCCGAAAAATTCCCTCTATGGAAGATTTCCTCCCGCAGAACATTCCCCCATATGCAAAAATGAGCAGCCAAAGAGAAAGTATGACAAATAAAAATAAGTTAGAAAACAAGGAATTTTGGAATTTCTTACCTATACTCAAAAATATAAGCAGAATTGTGGTGTAGAACATCCTATAGTATTTGTTTTTCATTTTTTTTTTAAGTTTTTTCGTGATTTTAGGGAAGTTATCAAAGCAGGGTAATATAAAATAATAGAAAATAACTCTAAAATATAGGATTGGTAACAACTGTGGAAGAGTTCCCGAATGATGTAAGTGCAGAGGGATAACAGGCTGGGACAAAGAAGCTGGAGTGATTACTTTCAGGGTACCGATTAGAGTAATCTATAACAAAACTAACTAGGGGGCAGTAGATTTTAACGACTCTCTGGTCACTTTTAGTGTCAATTACTGACTGAGACTAATCTTCTTTCATTGATTTTAAGACACATATTTGGATCAGCCCACCTTTAAAGGACAATTTGTTTTCTACTTTGATTTTAATAACAAGGAGTCAAACTCCAAGTCAGAACCAAGCAAATTTAAAATTGACAGGTAAACTCTTTACTCCAAATAAACAAGCAATAGTTTAAGTGAAGAATGTTTTCAAAAGTTCATCAAGCTTTGTTCGCAAAAAAAATTCTGGCTATCATCAACTAGGCGAACATAAGAAGGTTTTCCAGTCTGAAGCATCTTTACCTATATAGACTACGAAACTTTTCAGGATCGAATATGCAATCGTACGGCATTACTTACTACCCAACAAAGAACCCCAATTTGTAGTTTATTGATGCTTTTAAATCGACTGTCTATCTCAGAATTTACAATCGACACAACATGCCACGTGGTAAAATAGCAGTTTAATACCAAAAAATGACAGAAAATGCCAATTTCCCGTGGTATAATCTTTTTGGTAACTGTAAAAGGGCTCTAGAATTTCCAATCTCTGTGCAAATAGGCCCTCTTCTGATTCTCTAGACCCTTCGGTTCGATACGATCACCCTTGGGGACAAAAATTAAACATGCATCCGCGACTTTTTTCTGGGAAAAATGCAAAATTCCATATTTTAACCTTGAAACCTCCAGAGTAGGGTTCTTTAAATGCTAAATCTAATGGTCTGATTTTCATTAATTTCCCCTGCTCTTTTGAGGGTGTTCACCCTATTTGTCTAAAATCAGGCAAATTTTCTCAGGCTTGTGGCGTTTTGCATGCAATATTAAACTTACGTGCAACAACATTATATATTTGGAATTAGCACAAATAGCCAATTCTTTTGGCACATTAATTGTTATCAAAATCCTTTTTTTTAAGTTTGGCTACTATTGGCCCGAGGTTTTTAGGCCCAAGATTTGTTAAAATTATGGGAAGAGAAAATATTTAAAATATACTTTGTTTTCAGTAGATTGCAAATTATGTTGTGTCTTTAGAAAGAACACGGGGTATCAGCCCTACTTCTTTCATTCTCTACTTGTTTTGAGTTTGATTTGGCTATTTACTGTAATCTGTGTTCATTTTGGATTTATGGTATTGGGTTTTGTATTTGGGTTTTGGGTTTTTTTTTGTTTCTTTTCAATAAGTAGCAGCATGCATCGAGTGCCTTTTGGTTAGTCTAACATCTCTCTCAAAAACACCCTGAAATTATAAACTTTATATTCCAAGCTGTTCCTGAGAAATCGCGCATGCATACTTTTGGCAACCTGGATGCACGTAGTGTGTTTTGATTTAGATCAACAACCCCCAAAATATGACCTGAAAGTGTCTAATTAATGCTCTTAGCCAATCCTTAGATATTGATGATAAACCCTTTTGTCAATCTACGTGCTCTTAGAGTGTTATTATTTAGTTCAACATCTCCCTAAACATTCCCTGAATGTTTAACCTTGATACCCATAGCCTTAGTAGTAGTAATAGATGTAGCAGTAGTAGTAGCGTTAGTGGAAGTTCCACACATTACCTTTTGACTTTTTTCAACATCTCCCTCAACATACACTGAAAGTTTCATCTGAATACTCGATAAAGTTCCTGGGACATTGCCGATATATCTTTTTGAAAACCTGTATGTGCATAGTGTGTTTTGATTTAGTTCAACATCCTCTGAAATTTTTACCTTGATACCCTTGGCTTTAGTAATAGCAGTAGCAGTTCTAATAGTAGTAGCAATAGCAGTAGTGGAAGTAGTAGTAGGAGCATGCAAATATTGCCCTTTGGCTAGTTCGGCATCTCCTGCAATAAGCCTTGCAAGCATCAACTTCATAGGCCTAATCCAAGCCGTTTCTAGGAAACTAATGATAAGACCTTTTGACAACATGCATGCACGGAGTGTGTTCTGATTTACTCCAACTTCCTCCCCAGTATTCCCTGAAGTTTTCACCTTTATACTCTTAGCCATAGTGGTAGTAGTGTGTAGTAGTAGTAGTAGTAGTAGTGTGACCATATTGTCTTTCGGCCAATTGATCATACCCATTATCATTTCCTCAAAGTTCCAAATTAATAACCTAAGCCATTCCTAAGATGTACCCTTTTAACAGCCCACATGGACGGAGAGTCTTTTGATTTAGTTCAACTTTTCCTCAAGATTCTTTCGAATTTTCGCTTTCATGCTCTGTGCCTTATTAGTATTTTAGTTTTATGTTATTCATGTTAGTAGTAATAGCAGGAGTAGTAGCAGTTGTAGCAGTAGTTGTAGCTGTGTTAGTAAAAGCAGTATAAATAATTGTAGTAGTATTATTGGCAGTAGTAGTATGAACATATTGGCTTTTGTCAGTTAGACATCCCTGTTATCATTCTCAGGGAGTTTCAGTTTGATACTGTAACCCGTTTCTAAGATATTAGTGATAGCTTATTTTGACAATCTCTATCCACATAGTGTATTCTGATTCAGTTGAATTTTCTCATTAACATTTCCTGAATTTTTTCCCTTAATATCCTCAGCCCTAGTAGTAGTTGCAATCCACACAGTAGTTGTAGTAGGGGTAGCAGTAATAGTTGTAGTAGTAATGATAGTAGCAGCGTGTGAATACTACCTTTTGGCAAATTGATCATCCCCCTCATTATTCTCCGAAAGTTCCAACTTAATACCCTAAGCTATTTCTGAGATACGCCCTTTTTGACAACTTGTATGCACCTAGTGTGTTTTGTTTTAGTTCAACATACCCCTCAACATTATCTGAATGAATCATCTGAATGCTCTTGACCTTTTTTTGTACACCAAGTGTCAAACATTCATGATATCAAATGTCAAATCTCTTTCCTGATATCAAACATTATGTGTAAACAATGTGCACATTTCATAGCTTACATAGCTTACAACTCTTGACCCAAAGACAGTGGGGAATTGAGAACCCAGGGACAGAGTTATTGGACCTTTCAACTATTACGAATAAAACAAATATCTTAAAAATTTGATTGGATGCCTCTGGGGAATAAAGGGGCTGGTTGCCCTTCAATCATTTTTGACTCTTAAAAATGGCACTATAACTTTCATTTTCCGATCTAATGAGCTCCTTTCAAAGTATTTATGACAGATTCTTCAATACGAAGTGCCTTGGTGAAAAAAAAGCAAAAAAAAAATAATATATCGAGTCCACACTTAGGCAGCTTTGCTCTTTGCTCTTTACTTAGGCAGCGCTGTTATGCTGCCTATAATATTCTGAATGTGTTTTGAACACAGGTAGAATTTCCAGAATCCCTTCTTTTCTTGATCCTTTTTATTCGTCGTAATTATACAAGTGGGAAGAATTTTCTGGGGGAGAAGGAATTGTTGGGAGGGGGATTTCCGGGGGGAATTTGCTGTGGGGATGTATATTAAGATAATTACGTTTAGTATTTTTTTCTTTTTGCAATATATTTTAAAATTAATTCGTAGTTTTCTACTTCTTCTTGAAAGTTATTGTCAGTCTTAGTTACGAATTGGAATCTGTGGAAATGTCTATTCAACACATTTTGTAATTAAATCCACAAAGAATAAAATCGGAAAAATAAAGAGATAACTTACATGATTGCAGCCTAAGATCTATTGTTTAACTTCAAAATTTACTATATTTATATCAAACTTCAGAACGATAATAAGTGGAAATTGAACCCAACTATCCTAGCTTGAAATTTCTTATCTAGTAAGCAAACATCTGGAAGATGTCAGAACCGTTGTAAATGGCTCTTCTATCAAAATAAAGCCTAAACTAAGCAAAGGTTGAAGATTATTGCTTAGAAATCTGTTATTTCGAAAAATAATTATGTCAAAAAGACTTTTTTCGAGATTGTGATAGTTTTTTGGTAAAATTACAATGGACTTAAACGTAATTATAAATTAATATCGGGGTATACAAATACAAGCTATAAGTAAAATAAAAAATATTATTGGTAGTATTCTAAGAGTCGATGAACAAAACTATATAAAAATCAGATTCAAAACTAGTAGAAGGAATTCTAAAATGACTTTAGTTTTCGTTGTATTTTATTTGTCTCAATCATGTGCAAACAAAAGCTTCTGGATAAGTTAATAAAAAATTAGTGCACTTTCTATCCTCCTTTTATATCTGAAGTAAGTTTTTATTGACGAAAGGAAATCCAAATTAGACTTGGCATGATAAATTTGATTTCTAGCCTAGAAACATGACATATTTCCCAAAACTGGTTATGCATCGTAAAGTAAAGTGTTGGGATAAATTGAAGAACAGCTGCCTGAAGTACCAAGGACAGAAAAATAAAATATAATGTTTTAATTTTGGAAAATGTGGACTCATCTCGGAATGAATATCTGGGAAGGACCTGGATCTGGCGGGTCCAAGTCCCACCTGAACCCATCTTGGGTAGTAGTAGTAGTAGTAGAACAATTTTATTAGAAATAAACATTTCTTAATCAATAGCACAACATAAGCGAAGCTTGCGAGGCTATGCTAACTTCAAGAAAAATAAAGAGAGAATATGGAGAATGAGAAAATACGGAGAATGAGACCATATACCGAAATCATCAACAATAAAAAAAACATAAACAATACATTACCTTGCGTGACCCCAAGACAACAAAAATAGCAAACAAAAAAATACATAAATATTACGAATATTACAAATTTTCCATAACCTATGGAAAATTTATTTTAGTTCTGTTTCAAAAGTATACCTACCGAGCAACTCCACACGTAAACCAGACTTAAACTGGCCAAAGCTACCTATTTCCTTGATATCTATATTCAGTTTATTCCAAAGTTTTGAAGCTCTGTAAATAAGTGAAAAAGAAGACCTACTTGAAAATAATCGAGGAACCTCAGTATTACCTCGTATCCGAGTAATGTGGTGGTGAACATCAGACCTCTCACAAAATATTCCTGTAAAACAATCAGAAAGGCTATCACTGTAATACTTATATATAAAAATCACGTAATCCAGCTGCAGGCATTATATTTAAATCTCTATACACAGACCTCAAAGACTCCTGGTTCCCAATACCACAAAAATCTCGGATAGCATTATTCTGGATCACACGGATTGGACGAACTATCGAAGAGAAAGTACCAAGCCAAATCGATGAGCAATACAAAATGTATGGGTGAATCAGGGAAAAGTATAACAATCGCAGAACATTTGGGGGAAAAATATGTTTTAATTTGCGCATGATACCTAAGTTACGTGACAATATTTTCGAAACTGACTTCACATGATCTTTAAATGATAGAGTTTCATCAACATTGATTCTGAGGTATTTGGTGAACCTTGTTCGTTTAATAATTCCCCACTCCGAAATCATTTCCGTAAACCAAGGGTAAAAATTCGGAGATCGAGAAAAATAACAACATTTGACTTATCTATATTCAGGTCAAGGTGGTTTATTTTAAGCCATGTACAAATCCTGCTCATTGCTGCATTTATCGTTGATATGAGCAGTTGTTCTGTAGGGGCAACACACACCAAGGTTGTATCATCAGCAAATAAGGGCATAGTAACCTGGGTCTTACTCGGACCGTTGTCCACAAAGTCGTCAATTCTGGGCAGAGCTCTCGCAACATGTGGCAAATCATTAATAAAAATTAAAAACAGAGTCGGACCCAGTACGGATCCTTGGGGAACCCCCAATTAACAACCTTTTTCCTAGACAAAAATCCTTGTAAATTGACATACTGCTGTCTATTTTGAAGATAACTAAAAAGTAAACTCAATGTAGCACCCCTTAATCCATAAAAGTCACATTTTTTAAACAATATTCGATGGTCAACAGTGTCAAACGCCTTAATTAAGTCCAAAAATATACCAGCTACCCTGAGCTTTTTATCAAGAGCATCATTAATTATAGTAGTAACTAGCTGTTGGGGTGGCGCTTCGCGCCACCCCAACACCTAGTTGGTGGGGGCGCTTCGCGCCCCCCCCAAGCCCCCCCGCGCGCGTAAGTCGTTACGCGCCATATTAGTTACGCGCCATTGTAGTTGTGTCCCTATGTCCCACCTGTGAATATAGATAGATATATATATATATATATATATATATATATATATATATATATATATATATATATATATATATATATATATATATATACTAGCTGTTGGGGTGGCGCTTCGCGCCACCCCAACACCTAGTTGGTGGGGGCGCTTCGCGCCCCCCCAAGCCCCCCCGCGCGCGTAAGTCGTTACGCGCCATTGTAGTTGTGTCCCTATGTCCCACCTGTGAATATAGATAGATAGATATATATATATATATATATATATATATATATATATATATATATATATATATATATATATATATATATATATATATATATATATATATATATATATATATATATATATATATATATATATATATATATATACATATATATATGGTTTTAACTACGTAAAACTTGCGAATATACAACATTCTTTGCTCTCCCATTGTCTTTGCATATAAATAGATTGTCAGGTTTACCGACTCTTGAACATGCAACATATAATGGTCCATGGGAAAACAATCTGTATTCAGATCATTCGTTTTTTAGTTTTGTTTTTCTCCTTTATTTTTTTCCTTTTTTTTTCTTTTTTAGCTTATTTAGATTTTTAGATTTTTTAGTTTTTTTATTAGTTTTTAGTTTTTTTTTCTTTTTAGTTTTTTTGTCCCGGTCGTCATTTATATCCCCCTGTTTCCCCCGGTGTCCCCGTTGTAGTTGTGTCCCTGTGTCCCGGTCGTCATTTATATTCCCTGTGTCCCGGTCGTCATTTGTATCCCGGTGTACCGGTCTGTATATACATTCGTTTTTTAGTTTTGTTTTTCTCCTTTATTTTTTTCCTTTTTTTTTCTTTTTTAGTTTATTTAGATTTTTAGATTTTTTAGTTTTTTTATTAGTTTTTAGTTTTTTTTTCTTTTTAGTTTTTTTGTAGTTTTTAACTTCTTTTTAGTTTTGTTAATTTTTTTTTTTACTTATGTCCTGGTCGTCATTTATACTCCCTGTGTCCCGGTGCTTTGTTGATTGCTAATCGAACATTCCTTTTGTCCTGGTCGCTTTCTCTTTGAGTGTCGTCATTTATTTTTTTCTTTTTTAGTTCTTTTAGTTTTTACCTTTTTTAGTTTTTTTTAGTTTTTTAGATGAAAATTTTTTTTAGTTTTTTCCTTTTTTTCTTTTTAGTTTTTTATTGGTTTTTACCTTTATGTTAGCTTATTTTTCAGTTTTTTCCTTTTTTTTAGTTTTTTTTTATTTTTTATTTTTTTTAGTTTTTTACCTTTTTTTAGTTTTTTTAGTTTTTTTAGTATTTTAGCTTTTTTACTTTTTTTATTAGTTTTTAGTTTTTTTGTAGTTTTTGCCTTTTTTTAGTTTTTTCAGTTTTTTTTTAGTTTTTTATTGGTTTTTACCTTTATTTTAGCTTATTTTCCAGTTTTTTCCTTTTTTTTAGTTTTTTTTAGTTTTTAGTTTTTTTAGTTTTTTACCTTTTTTTAGTTTTTTCAGTTGTTTTAGTTTTTTAGCTTTTTTATTTTTTTTATTAGTTTTTAGTTTTTTTTGTAGTTTTTGCCTTTTTTTAGTTTTTTTAGTTTTTTAGCTTTTTTATTAGTTTTTAGTTTTTTTTGTAGTTTTTGCCTTTTTTTAGTTTTTTTAGTTTTTTAGCTTTTTTATTTTTTTTATTAGTTTTTAGTTTTTTTTTGTAGTTTTTGCCTTTTTTTAGTTTTTTCAGTTTTGACGTCACCTGATCCAGTTTTTTCAGGTGACGTCACCTGATCCACGATCCACAGATCCACAGACAACTTATTTTTATATATATAGATAGTTTTTTTTTTACTTATGTCCTGGTCGTCATTTATACTCCCTGTGTCCCGGTGCTTTGTTGATTGCTAATCGAACATTCCTTTTGTCCTGGTCGCTTTCTCTTTGAGTTTCGTCATTTATTTTTTTCTTTTTTAGTTCTTTTAGTTTTTACCTTTTTTAGTTTTTTTTAGTTTTTTAGATGAAAATTTTTTTTAGTTTTTTCCTTTTTTTCTTTTTAGTTTTTTATTGGTTTTTACCTTTATTTTAGCTTATTTTTCAGTTTTTTCCTTTTTTTTAGTTTTTTTTTTATTTTTTATTTTTTTTAGTTTTTTACCTTTTTTTAGTTTTTTTAGTTTTTTTAGTTTTTTAGCTTTTTTACTTTTTTTATTAGTTTTTAGTTTTTTTTGTAGTTTTTGCCTTTTTTTAGTTTTTTCAGTTTTTTTTTTAGTTTTTTATTGGTTTTTACCTTTATTTTAGCTTATTTTTCAGTTTTTTCCTTTTTTTTTAGTTTTTTTTAGTTTTTAGTTTTTTTCGTTTTTTACCTTTTTTTTAGTTTTTTTAGTTTTTTTAGTTTTTTAGCTTTTTTATTTTTTTTATTAGTTTTTAGTTTTTTTTGTAGTTTTTGCCTTTTTTTAGTTTTTTTAGTTTTTTAGCTTTTTTATTAGTTTTTAGTTTTTTTTGTAGTTTTTGCCTTTTTTTAGTTTTTTTAGTTTTTTAGCTTTTTTATTTTTTTTATTAGTTTTTAGTTTTTTTTGTAGTTTTTGCCTTTTTTAGTTTTTTCAGTTTTGACGTCACCTGATCCAGTTTTTTCAGGTGACGTCACCTGATCCATCCACAGACAGACAGACAACTTATTTTTATATATATAGAAGATATATATATATGTTTTTAACTACGTAAAACTTGCGAATATACAACATTCTTTGCTGTCCCATTGTCTGTGCATATAAATAGATTGTCAGGTTTACCGACTCTTGAAAATGCAACATATAATGGTCCATGGGAAAACAATCCGTATTCAGATCTATACCTCATGATTCTAATGATTGCCCTTGAGCTTTGTTGATGGTGATTGCTAATCGACCATTCCCTGAGTCGCCATCGTCATTTATATATCCCCCTGTGCACCCCGGCGTCCCCTTTGTAGTTATGTCCCTGTGTCCCGGTCGTCATTTATATTCCCTGTGTCCCGGTCGTCATTTGTGTCCCGGTGTTCCAGTCTGTGATTTCTCTTTGAGTGTCCCGGGCGTCATTTATATTCCTTGTGTCCCGGTGTCCCGGTCGTCATTTATATCCCCCTGTGCCCCCCGGCGTCCCCATTGTAGTTGTGTCCCTGTGTCCCGGTCGTCATTTATATTCCCTGTGTCCCGGTCGTCATTTGTATCCCGGTGTCCCGGTCTGTATATACATTCGTTTTTTAGTTTTGTTTTTCTCCTTTATTTTTTTCCTTTTTTCTTTTTTTTCTTTTTTAGTTTATTTAGATTTTTAGATTTTTTAGTTTTTTTATTAGTTTTTAGTTTTTTTGTAGTTTTTACCATTTTTTTAGTTTTTTTAGTTTTTTTTTTTTTACTTATGTCCTGGTCGTCATTTATACTCCCTGTGTCCCGGTCGTCATTTGTGTCTCGGTGCTTTGTTGATTGCTAATTTATATTATACTAGCTGTTGGGGTGGCGCTTCGCGCCACCCCAACACCTAGTTGGTGGGGGCGCTTCGCGCCCCCCCCAAGCCCCCCCGCGCGCGTAAGTCGTTACGCGCCATAATAGTTACGCGCCATTGTAGTTGTGTCCCTATGTCCCACCTGTGAATATAGATAGATATATATATATATGGTTTTAACTACGTAAAACTTGCGAATATACAACATTCTTTGCTGTCCCATTGTCTTTGCATATAAATAGATTGTCAGGTTTACCGACTCTTGAACATGCAACATATAATGGTCCATGGGAAAACAATCTGTATTCAGATCTATACCTCATGATTCTAATGATTGCTCTTGAGCTTTGTTGATGGTGATTGCTAATCGACCATTCCCTGTCCCGGTGTCCCGGTCGTCATTTACATCCCCCTGTTTCCTCCGGTATCCCCGTTGTAGTTGTGTCCCTGTGTCCCGGTCGTCATTTATATTCCCTGTGTCCCGGTCGTCATTTGTATCCCGGTGTCCCGGTCTGTATATACATTCGTTTTTTAGTTTTGTTTTTCTCCTTTATTTATTTCCTTTTTTTTTCTTTTTTAGCTTATTTAGATTTTTAGATTTTTTAGTTTTTTTTATTAGTTTTTAGTTTTTTTTTTCTTTTTAGTTTTTTTGTCCCGGTCGTCATTTATATCCCCCTGTTTCCCCCGGTGTCCCCGTTGTAGTTGTGTCCCTGTGTCCCGGTCGTCATTTATATTCCCTCTGTCCCGGTCGTCATTTGTATCCCGGTGTACCGGTCTGTATATACATTCGTTTTTTAGTTTTGTTTTTCTCCTTTATTTTTTTCCTTTTTTTTTCTTTTTTAGTTTATTTAGATTTTTAGATTTTTTAGTTTTTTTATTAGTTTTTAGTTTTTTTTTCTTTTTAGTTTTTTTGTAGTTTTTACCTTCTTTTTAGTTTTGTTAATTTTTTTTTTTACTTATGTCCTGGTCGTCATTTATACTCCCTATGTCCCGGTGCTTTGTTGATTGCTAATCGAACATTCCTTTTGTCCTGGTCGCTTTCTCTTTGAGTGTCGTCATTTATTTTTTTCTTTTTTAGTTCTTTTAGTTTTTACCTTTTTTAGTTTTTTTTAGTTTTTTAGATGAAAATTTTTTTTAGTTTTTTCCTTTTTTTCTTTTTAGTTTTTTATTGGTTTTTACCTTTATGTTAGCTTATTTTTCAGTTTTTTCCTTTTTTTATTAGTTTTTAGTTTTTTTGTAGTTTTTGCCTTTTTTTAGTTTTTTCAGTTTTTTTTTAGTTTTTTATTGGTTTTTACCTTTATTTTAGCTTATTTTTCAGTTTTTTCCTTTTTTTTAGTTTTTTTTTAGTTTTTAGTTTTTTTAGTTTTTTACCTTTTTTTAGTTTTTTTAGTTTTTTTAGTTTTTTAGCTTTTTTATTTTTTTTATTAGTTTTTAGTTTTTTTTGTAGTTTTTGCCTTTTTTTTAGTTTTTTTAGTTTTTTAGCTTTTTTATTAGTTTTTAGTTTTTTTTGTAGTTTTTGCCTTTTTTTAGTTTGACAACTTATTTTTATATATATAGATAGTTTTTTTTTTTTTTACTTATGTCCTGGTCGTCATTTATACTCCCTGTGTCCCGGTGCTTTGTTGATTGCTAATCGAACATTCCTTTTGTCCTGGTCACTTTCTCTTTGAGTGTCGTCATTTATTAGTTTTTTCCTTTTTTTCTTTTTAGTTTTTTATTGGTTTTTACCTTTATTTTAGCTTATTTTTCAGTTTTTTCCTTTTTTTTAGTTTTTTTTTATTTTTTATTTTTTTTAGTTTTTTACCTTTTTTTAGTTTTTTTAGTTTTTTAGCTTTTTTACTTTTTTTATTAGTTTTTAGTTTTTTTTTGTAGTTTTTGCCTTTTTTTAGTTTTTTCAGTTTTTTTTTAGTTTTTTATTGGTTTTTACCTTTATAGTTTTTTTAGTTTTTTAGCTTTTTTATTTTTTTTATTAGTTTTTAGTTTTTTTTGTAGTTTTTGCCTTTTTTTAGTTTTTTCAGTTTTGACGTCACCTGATCCAGTTTTTTCAGGTGACGTCACCTGACACATCCACACATCCACAGACAGACAACTTATTTTTATATATATAGATTTATATTTATATTTTTTATATTTATTAATATTTTTTTAGTTTTCTTTTTCTCTTATTTTTCAGTTTTTTCCTTTTTTTTAGTTTTTTCTTTTTTAGTTTTTAGTTTTTTTTTGTTTTTTACCTTTTTTTAGTTTTTTTAGTTTTTTTAGTTTTTTAGCTTTTTTAGTTTTTTTATTAGTTTTTAGTTTTTTTTTTAGTTTTTGCCTTTTTTTAGTTTTTTCAGTTTTTTTTAGTTTTTAGTTTTTTACCTTTTTTTAGTTTTTTTTAGTTTTTTAGCTTTTTTAGTTTTTTTTCTTTTTAGTTTTTTTTGTAGTTTTTACCTTTTTTAGTTTTTTTTCTTCTTTTGTATTAGTGTGAAATAATTCAGACGTCATATGCGGACAAACACGACGTCACTCGACAGACAGACAGACAGACATAACCCACAAACAACTTATTTTTATATATATTTATTCATATTTTTTTAGTTTTCTTTTTCTTTTTTATTTTTCAGTTTTTTCCTTTTTTTTAGTTTTTTTCTTTTTTAGTTTTTAGTTTTTTTAGTTTTTTACCTTTTTTTAGTTTTTTTTAGTTTTTTTAGTTTTTTAGCTTTTTTAGTTTTTTTATTAGTTTTTATTTTTTTGTAGTTTTTGCCTTTTTTTATTTTTTTCAGTTTTTTTTAGTTATTAGATTTTTACCTTTTTTTAGTTTTTTTTAGTTTTTTAGCTTTTTTAGTTTTTTTTTCTTTTTAGTTTTTTTTGTAGTTTTTACCTTTTTTAGTTTTTTTCTTCTTTTGTATTAGTGTGAAATAATTCAGACGTCATATGCGAACAAACATGACGTCACCTGATCCACAGATCCACACACAGACAACTTATTTTTATATATATAGATAAATGAAATCACCATTTCTGTTGTTCGACCCTTCCTGAAACCAAACTGATATGGATGTAGAAGTTTATGACGCTCCAAATGCTCATAAATTCTAATATCAATACATTTTTCTAAGACTCGTGAAACAACAGGTAATAATGGAATTGGTCTATAATTCACCAAATCATTCCTGTTACCACCCTTAAGCACATGAGTTATCCCTACGATTTAAGACAATTGGGGAACTTCCCTTGCTTAAAACAAGCATTAATAAGGGACGTAAATTTATGCGAAATGCTTGGAAACATGGTTTTTAAAACAAGAAGGCTAATGGAATTACTCCCAGCCGAAGAACTTTTCATCTTAAAGATATTCTTACGAATTTCATCATGAGTGACAGGTCTTAGATACATTGATACATCGACAGAAGTACCCATAAAAGTCTCAAACGGAGGATCATTATCAGAAGCTATTGTAGTACGAGAAAATCGAGCCCCAACAGTTGCAAAATGTTCCGAAAGGGCATTAAATATTACATCAGGCTCATACAATTTTAACCCATCACTTGTAGTAGCTTCATCAGGCAGAACCAGATCTGTTGAAGATATAACAATTTTAATAATTTTCCATGTTTTAGATGGGTTACCACAAGTATCTTTAAATTCACACTCAAAATATTTTTTCTTCGCGTTTCTCAAAAGTTTATTAAGAGCATTTCTATAATTTTTATTAATTCTAGTGCAAACTTTATCATTTTAATTCCTTATTGAATCCCTATATAACTGGTCTTTCTTATTTATGCACCGCAGAAGACTAGGTGACAACCACGGCTTTTTGGGTGTCTTTTTCCTTGACCTTGTCCGATTCATTATACAAGTTTTACTCAAAATAGAGATCAATGTATCATAAAATCTGTGAAAACTTATATTTATATATTCTAAATTTTCAACTACAATATTCCAATCAACATTAGAAATCTCTTGTTTAAACTTTTCTAGGTTACCCTGGCTGAGCACAGGTAACATACTCATTTTCAGTCTAGGGCCTTGCTGCCTCAGGAAACAAACTTTAAAACTTGCCGAAATCCCAAAATGGTCAGAAAAATCAGTAACAATAAAACTGGATCTGAAAATTTAGAATTAGAAAAAATATTATCAAGTAGCTTTGCCGTTAAAGTGGTAACACGCGTACAAATATTACTAGTGGTAAATAAACTATATGACATTCAAAGCGGTAAGATGTCAATAGGAGTATTCGAATTCATATCTTTAAGGTCAATATTAAAGTCCCCAAGCATGAAGAAAGGCCGCCAGATGGCGGTCTATATAGTACAACAACATAAACATCTCTTGGCTTAAGCCTGAGCTGAGGGATTAGTGGCTCCAATAACATCTCGTGATACAGCACTAGATCATTTCTTACCAAAACCTCGATATCGCTCCGTATATAAGCTCCAATTCCTCCATGTTGTCGAAATTGACGACTCCTATGATAAAATGTATACCCTGGAATATCCAAGAGAGCAGAGTTATGCTCATCTACTCATGTTTCTGTGAGACCAATAACCTGAAAAATGGAAAGTTCACATCTCTCGCTTAAAAAATTAAAAGATAAATTCAAACCCTGGCAGTTAAGATGGAAAATTCTGAGATCTTCAGAATCACCACCACTATACCCGGACCTCGAACCATCTTTAAATAGGTACTTTGAATTACAAGAAACATATTGACCAGCAATCCCAATATCATAATTCTGGTGGAGCTGCTCCGTAAACATACTACCAAAATCCACAAATGAAGCTTCCAAATTTTAAAGACGGCAGTTGCCCGGGGTGCCACTATCACTATCAACCATATTCATACAGTTTAACAGCAAAGTAATATGGCCTCATCTCCACAACAAAACAAAAGCAAAAAAGAACAAAAAAAAACAACTAAACAAGTACAAAATAGAATACAACAAACACCAAAAGAATGAGACTTTCCATCTCGGAAGAAAACAAACAAAAAAAGAAACAGGCCTTGTTTGGTTTGCCCGTAACGAATCCATATACAAGTAACCAAATACAACTGCTACTAATTCCAATAATCACACAACCATAATTATCGCCACAAAATAGCAAGTTTTATTTTTTATTTTTTTTTTTTTAATTTTCTTAATTGATTTTTTCAATAACAAATAAACACTCACGAATTTTAACAGGAGCAAACAAAATTTAAGAATCCAACAAACTCTTGTACCAACAACATTGTACCAAGGCACTTTAATAACACAGTTGTCCTTTTTAACAAAGATGCTGGGTGGTAGGGTAGGAGGTACCCAGAATTCCACACCTTTATCCAACAAACGCTTACGTAACCTAAGTAATTCTCTACGCAAAACCCGTACACGCGGTGAGACATCATCACTAATAAAAACAGACTTATAAACACCGAACTGTTTTCCTTTTAATTTTATCGCATTGCTTAGAATCAAGAAACGCGCCTGGACACTGTCCACCCTAATTTAAACAGAATTCTTGGAACAGTGAACCACAGTGAATGGTGGCAACTTGTCAGTTGGGAGTGATAAACCATCTACAATCACCTCGGAAACCCGAGATGCAGCCTCATTCAAGGGGACACCATTAAGGCCCCAAAACTGCAAATTGTCCCGATTTTCACCAACAAGAGACTGGGACACAACCAAATTCATTTCCTCATTGCATCTCTTAATCAGCTATGACTGGGCTTTTACAAAACTTTTCAAAGCTAAATTCCGATTTCACTGTTGCAATTTCATTGTCCGTTGTACTACTTTAATTTTCTAGCACCATAACACGACTGTTAACTGTACCCAAATCATTCTGAATTTCAAGTACACTCTGCTTTAGGGTTTCCATGTTCACATTTATAGATTGGACCATTTCCAAAATTTTAATGATATTCTCTGCATTCGTTTTCTGGCAGTCCGCATTGACACTCGTATCCGAATTACTAGTAGAATTCATAACCGGATCCGATAACTCAGCTTCTGTCCGGTTGCGTTTGGGTCTGGCTTTCTTTCCCATTCTGACTTTATCAAAATAATATAAGTCACATACCTTTGCAAAAACTTATTTTTACCCACGTTAGTTTACAGCGTGCAATTTGCATAAACCATTAAAAGGGCATGGCTAACACCCACATCCGGATTCCTCAGGAACTAGCTCGAACGTAGAACTCACTCCTTTGTATCAAAGATTGTATTATAACAATTAATTCAAGCAATTATCACGATATTCTTCACATAAGTCTATAACATAGCGTAGCAACCGTTGTATCCGGGCAAAAGAGGTCATAAAAGTTTATCCATTGACTGATAAATGTGAACTGAAAATGTGAACTAAATATGAACTGGGTCAATCCGCAAGGGATATCATTCCGACTCTTTAGACTTTTAAATTTGATTCATTTCATACAACCCTTTTTACTACCCTTTTTACTAGATTCTTAAAACAAAATCAACTATAAAACTATGAAATTTCTAAGATTTATTAGCACAATATAAAATTCAGAACTTTTGTCTTATCAGTACATTTAGCATCTACTTGAACAACCACACAGAATGTAGAGATGGCGATGTTGTCACTGTACTGAATAGACGAAAAAATACTGCTAAATTTATACAATCAGAAAATGGAAAAAATTATCCTCGTGCAAGAAATGAAGGTGAGAGCTATTTGAACAAGTCAATTTTTGAAATTTTAGAGAAAAGATTGGTTGAATCAGATAATTCCAGATTGGGATTCAGAATAAAAAAAATAATTAATTCTCTAAAAGGGGTCTCATTAGACTATACGCTGTTTCTGCTTAAAACCAAATTTATTCTGTATTTCTTGGCAGCCAATCAATTTCGCTACTTTCGAAAATGTACCAAATAGACAATATTAGGCTATATTCATTTGCCTATAAACTTAGTACCTATTATTTTTTTGAAAATTTGACTGTAGAACAATTTGATTCTGTTTCTACCATAGAGATTAACGAGGAAACACTTTGCTAGTAATTTAAAAACTGCGTTGTTACGTTCACTATTATTTTTAATCGTTGTGCAGCCACTTGCGGTTAGAAAATATTTCTATCCTCAGAAACACTGTAAACACTGTAAAGGCCTCGTTCGAGTACTGATCTATATTAATTACTAAAGTAGGAAAACAGTCTTCCTTTCTCCTTTTGGCTTTCTTTTTTGTTTATTTGGTTAATTTTTCTATACAGTTTATATTTTTTATGTTAGATTTTATGGTGCGTGTTTGTTTCTGTGTTTGTGCTGTTGCACTGGTGATTTTCTTTTTTCACTGTAATTTTCAATTACAGGCTACTCTTCGTGATAGAGATGGAAACACGCTTCTCTTACCTCAAATATACGTCACTAAGAACAAATGGAAACATAATACAAAGATCTGAGCCTTTCACCCTGAAGAGAACATGCTTACGATGTTGCGTACATGTCACTTACCGTGATGAGCCAAAACTATAAAACTTTGAAGCATGCTACTCTGGATCGTTAGGTTTAACTGACTGATTTTTTTTAACAAAGTTGGCTTGGCCATAAGGACTTGCCTACCATATTTTAAATGAGTCCGCTTACTTTCATTTCAAGTACTGCTATTAATAATACTCTTTATAATACCATTATCGAATAAAATAGTTCGCATGCTTAAAATTTCAAAAAAATATGGTGACTTATTTTTCAGCAGAGCTAAACTTTTACCCACGTGGGAAAACAAGGGTTGACCTAAAGGGGATCCATGACAAAACCTTTGCAGAAAAAAAACTACAGGACTGTAAATGCAGACACCCGTTTGTCACCTGACATAGTTGCCGCTTGGCACCGCTTGGACGATTAGCTTGACCTAAACGGGTTGACCTAAACAGGATCCATGACACAACCTTTGGAAAAAAAAACTATAGTACTATGAACACGGACACCCGTTTGGCACTTGACATAGGTACCGTTTGGCACCATCTGGACGATGAGCTTAACCTAAACGGGTTGACTTAAAAAGGATCCATGACACAACCTTTGAAAAAAAAACTATAGGACTGTGAATACAGACTCCCGCTTGGCAACTGACACAGGAGCTGTTTGGCACCGCTTGGACGATTAGCTTGACCTAAACGGGTTGACCTAAACGAGATCTACAACACAACTTTCGCAAAAAAACAAACTACAGGACTGTACTACAGAAACCCGCTTGGCACCGCTTGGACGATTAGCTTGAAGTGCTCATACTCTATTTCTCACTGATTTCTCGCTGATAGAAACAACTCCTGTTTCCTCTTGTGTCCGTTAGTTATTTCACATCCCAAGAATAGTCGTCTTTTGCTAACAGCAGTTCAAAAAACTGCTCAAAAATAATATTAACGAACAGCTATGAGTGTGTAATAACTCATATTAATCTTCTTATTAAAGAAGGTAAAAAATTCTACTGAGCAATGATACGAAGCCCTATTAGTGTTTAGATTAGCTAGAATGAGACACAAGGACTTAATAAAACGGAACAGACTTTTATATCAAGCTAAAGAACAAGAAAATTGTTCCTAAGCATAAAAATCGGCCAGCAAGAAAGAATTCCGGAAGTCCTTGCGTGCACTACGGGACCTGTCAAGGGCGATTCTAGACCTTAATTCCTGACCAACATATTTCAAAACATGAAGGGCCATAAGGATTTAACTAACCCACCCATTTACCCGGAAATGTATAGCCAGTCATTAGTGGATTCCCCCTCCCAGGGCATTCTTCCCAGCTCATACAGGAGATATTAGAGAAAGAGTTGAAGAAATGTATTAAGAGTCATTGTGGAGGATTTTTTTTCGGGTACTGATTGAATTCCCTCTACCATTTATAATAAAAAAAATAAGACCCCCTACGGTCAGCTCTTTTAAGTTTGTTTAACATGGTGCTGGTTTTTTACAGATGGCCAGCAGCTTAGAATACGCTGGTTTTAAAGCTGTTACTTAAAATGGGTGACTGCACAATGCGCAGCAATTATCGCCCAATCAGCCTAGCATCAACTATTAGTAAATTTTCGGAAAACCTTTTCGATATTAGATTAGAATGCTAGAATAAATGTCAGTACACACACACACACACACACACACACACACACACACACACACACACACACACACACACACACACACACACACACACACACACACACACACACACACACACACACACACACACACACACACACACACACACACACACACACACACACACACACACACACACACACACACACACACACACACACACACACACACACACACACACACACACACACACACACACACACACACACACACACACAAACACAAACACACACACACACACACACACACACACACATATATATATATATATATATATATATATATATATATATATATATATATATATATATATATATATATATATATATATATATATATATATATATATATATATATATATATATATATATATATATATATATATATATATATATATATGTCTATTTACTTATTTATTGAACACTCATCATTCACATAGCATGATAATACAAAATAGAGGAAGAAAAAGAAAACACAGAAAAACAAAAACAAACAAAAGAAAAGCACAAGAAGAAGAAGAAACCGATTACTGCACTAACTCTTGTCATAACAACGAAATTTGCGGATAAAAATAAACCATGAATTAGTAACAAATTTAAAAATTACTGCACGATATAAGGTCATGACACTGAGATACAAAAATACAAAGTTTTGAACAAGACGGAGCAAAAAAGAAGATGCAATAGACGGAGCTATTGCATTGAAAAGGCTATCTAGCAAATGCCGGTTGAATCTGAACTTGCAGGAAACTATTGACGCATATGAGGCGGAAATGTTGTGGGTTAGATGTTCAATAAGGAGGTACCAGGTGTGGCGTAAAGATGAACCTATAAGGAGACCAAGATATACAAGGTAATCGACAGGTTGAACCGAAGAATTCCCAAGCATAACTGAATTTAATAGATCGCTCTTCCAGTAAAAAAGGACTATTTCTGACATGGTAGAATTGAGGTGTAGACCAAGATTAAGGTATTCTGCTTGGAAGATAGAAAAATCATCACTGAATTCCGTCATATACGTAATAATTTCAGTTAGTTTCAAGTATTAGTGATGCTCCTTACTTTCATTTGAAAATTTGTCATCCTTCATAGTAGGAAGCCCAACAGAAAACATTACTTCTCATTTACTTATAAAGGTGAGTCAATATATGTAGCCCCCAGACGTAAGTTCTTGGGATTTGGACTCTCAGCAAATGGGAACTGGACCGAACACATAAAATTGACAATTTCTCGTGGAAAGGTAGCTACAGATGCTCAACTCTGACTAAAGCCCATAATGGGAATTGAAAACATAAAGATGTATAGGTACCTTTTCATCACTAAAGTCGTACCAGTTGCAAAATATGGTTGCAAAGGGGGGGAGGGCATAATGGGGAGACAATTGGAGTTTGTGCAGCTTGTGTATTTGAAAAAAATAGTAGGCTTGCAAATTAATTTTAGTAGTTTAGCTCTTAAAGATGACCTGGGTCTACCGAGTTTGCATCATAAAAAGATTATACAGATGATGAAATTTTGGCTACAGATATTGCGTTTGCCTGATAACCGTCTAGCGAAGGCGGCTTACAATGAGATGTTGAGATCTTCTAAAAAGGCAACATGACCAAAACAGGTTAAAACCCTGCTGTGTAAATGCTGGCTTTTTGTGGGCATGGAATGAGGGCCGGGGTACCCATTCTAAACCTGATGATTTCCTTGGTATGTTGGAATCACACCTTCAGGACCAGGAACTTAGGTTTGGGTTACTGGAAGACATGTACTCTAAGATTTTACAAGTAGATCAAAGTAGTGTATTGAGAGGAGTTTTACTTGAGACTGAACCTACTATTTTCTGAGTAATTGTTAAAGTTTGGAGAAAATAAAAATAGCTTTTTTGTGGGGATGCACTATTGCTCCCGGGTATCTTGGAGACCTCTTCTATGGAGCTAATAATTGCGGTGTAAAGTTTTATAGAGAATTTTTAGTGGCACAAAAGATATAATTTCAATGTGTTGAGTGCTATTGTTTGATTTATTCAACTTTATATCTATTTTTTCTGTCTTTTTTTGTTTAAATGGCCTCTACCTTTTAATACACACATGTGTATGACAAGTGAGCGTAAGCATTTCTTATGTCTCACAGAAGTTTAGCGAACTCACAATGTGAATAAATGTATTCTTGGAAATAAAAGACCTCCCTAGACCAAAGTATATACTCTGCACAAGACGTTCACGGCTTATTTAATTACGTGAGCCTTCGCTGGTGGATTGCAATCCTAGTATATTGGCTATTACATGAATTTATGTTTGATATTTAAATGTGCCAATATTTTGGCTTATTTGAGGCTCGCCAAAGACATTTGGCCTCTTGTGTAGTTGTTAGCTCTAGTAATTCTATATCTCGTCTAATTTGTAATCCCTCTCAGTAGTTGGCAAGTTAATACTAGCCTTAGCAGGCAATGGAAAACCATCAGTATGGTTGATATATTTTATGAATTTGTTGCAACTTGGCCTCATTTGTGAAATTATAAAATTTGGAAAGGTGGCTCTGAGGCATCTTTCCTGTAGCTTTATCAGCATGCAAATAGGATTTATTCTTCCAAGTTTGCTATCCAAGAAAAAGTGCCGTGTTTGCAAAATTACAAAATCAAGATAGATATCTCTAAGCTATATATTTTTTAGATTCCTTTATCACTTTAGAAGTAGGACTTGTTTTTTTTTTCTTATCATAAGTAAACTTGTCTTGACTGGGTTTTTCATTACTTAATAAAGTAAGATACAAATTGAACAAAACCTATTTTTCTTGATAAGAACGTCATTTTGAAGATATTCAATAGAAAAAGACAACATTTTGAATGCAGTAAGAAAAATAATTCTTCTGTCTCAGCAAGGGTGATAGCTGCATAAAATTTACGACGGAACTGAATTCCCCTGAAAATGTCAAAACTAGGTAAAACTCAGAATTTGACATTTTGAACTTGTCCACATCTTCCTTAGTAGGCAGTACTAACTAGTGGTTTCGACTCTTGGAGCATAAGGTTCGACGATTTACAGAAATCACGCACATAAGGTGGCACTTAATAAGCGTGACAGAATTATGTTAAGCGTTACAGTAACTGTGCCACGCGTGGCGGAAATTTGTGGTACACGCGATGCTACGGTATGTACACCAGGTGGCAGAAAGTAGGTGATCCCTAACATGAGGTATAAACCTTATTTAAAACGGTTTGGAAAGTACACCTTAAATAATTCCAGAGACCATACTGGCTAAGCATGAGAAAACGAAAAAAATCGTGAAGAAGAGAAAACGAGGAAAAATTTTACCCTTTTTGTATATTTTATACTTTATTTGTAAATAGAAAGCCATTGTGGACTAAGAAATTATTTAGGAAATCATAATTGCTTGGTAATAGCTTTTTTTTAATATATACCAAACTGCCAATATGAATGGGTTAAGCAGTAAAATGACAAATTATGAATACCTAAAAAGTAATATGTACATTCATCTTCAAGTCCTGGTATGGTATGTTGCTCTCATAATTTGGTCTAACCGAAAGGAATGTACCACTGCAGAATTAATTATTTTTGTGTCCTAAACTTCTGCCATGATGCTCTAATGCAATTCTTGTGCTTCAAACTAGTTTTCATGCAATGCTGCTGTATATACTCACATCTCTATTTCATCACTTCATGGTTTTTTGCTTGTTTTTTTTTTTTTTTATTTGGAGAGTCAAATTTCTGTAAATACAGTAAGTACGGAATTTTAGATTCATTTGCTGACTTTTTAAGTAATAAAGATTGGCTGAGAAAATAAAGAAAAATGGCAACAATTTATATTGCTATGTCAAAGAAAAAATACCAAAAACAATAAACTTAACTAGCTGTGAATTTTGGCAGTTAGCGGGTTAAGTTACGGTAATCTCATTTTTCATAATATTGTTATGTTGCAGTTTTGTCTTGCCAATATTATTATATTATTTAATATGGTAATATATATTGCTTTCTGAGAAAAAAAAACTACAAATCAAATAGCTGTACACTTTACTAGTGGTTAACTACCACCAGTGTACACGGTTTGTGGTGACTGTGACGCGACAAGTTATGGTAATCTCGCTTTGGAAATTATGTAAATCTTAGTAATTTTCATAAAATAGGCGACTTCAGGACGAAGTATCTTTCTGCAAAATCGGTGTTTTTTGTACAATAGTCATTCTTAACAGTATACTTTCCTTTTATTATTAAACCAGCTGTGTTTAAAAAGACAAATAATCTAGATACTGGAGACAATGGAGATAATGGAAAAATAATGGAGATAAAGAAAAGATAATGGAGCTAAAGCAGAGACAGACCTAATAAGTTTAAACATAATGCAAAGGTTACTGTGACGCTAATTTTGAAGACTAGAAATGTAGTGGTTTCTGGATATCTGAGTAAAGTTAAAAAATTCAGAGAGTGAAAAATAGAGGAAAACTGTGCAAATATTTCGGTGGAGGCCTCCACTCGATCGTGTTCAGTGCAGAATAAAATAAAATAATCTGCACTGAAGACGATCAAGCGGAAGTCTCGATCGAAATATTTTCACAGCTTTCTTATATTTTTTACTCGTTGTTATTATCCTCGTTTCTCTTCTTTAAGACGCTTTGAAAGTATTTCTGTTGAGGATAAAAATTAAGACTTGAAGTTTTGTCGTTTGTCTGTGAATTTTTACCATTTTTTGGCTATATTTATTAAATAAAAAAAAAAATTCAAAAAACGCGTTTATAGAAAAGCAAAGAGTTATATTAAAATCTAAATATTATAAGAAGCCAAACTTATAACGAAAAGAAATCAAAATTAATGAATGGATGAGACCTAAAATGAACGTAAATTAAAATAAATAGTCAAATCAAATTTAACAAGAACAGATACTATTGTGGATAAAGTATGGTTGAGAATTTTTCGGCATAGGTGTTCACCCAGCTCACGAAATTGAGAATGTAACTTTTAAGCACATTGAGGCACAAAATTTGAGGCCCCATTGCTGCAAATTATGATTTTTATGGTTTTTTCATATGGGTGAGATCCAAAACAATCGAAGTTCAGTAATTTCTTTTAGTCCTGGCTAAATACAAAGAAAAAAAATATGAGTCGTTGTCAACCGAAAACAAAGTCTTTGGTCCATCTTCGGGTGAAAAAGACTAAATTTTCAAATTTTTCTCTATGCATTGGATTTACCTTAGCCCAGGGGCTTATGATTACGAGTAGCAAGTTTTTCATAAAAATTATTGGTCTTTTTTATGGACCTTATCTTCGGTAGAGCCGAGACAACATTACTTAGGCCGTCTCATTCCATCCTTCATAAGTAAAATCGAAACCTTCTTACCCACTATCCTCGTCCAAGACTTCCTGAAAATTTCGAATTGTTCCCTCAAGCCAGTCGTTAACTTTACAGACAGGTTATCAAACAGATCGTCGTAACGAACTGTAGTAAGGAGCGACCCGGCTCAACAGTAAACGAAACTCGCAAAAAGTCGAACTTTGATACAATAAGTTACATCAAAGGAATTACATTTTTATGCTGTGCATGTAATATTTAAGTCTCATCAAGTTTAGTCTTACCCATCAAAAGTTACAAGCCTGACAAAATATTCCTTATTTTAGAAAACAGGGGAAAACGCCCAATTAAAGTCCTTTAATCTTAACAAAATTACACCATCAGATTCTGCGTATCAGAGAACTCTACTGTAGGAGTTTCAAGTTCTTATCCACAGAAATGTAGAATTTTGTATTTTCTGCCAGAAGACAGGTAACGGATATTTGTTTATTTGTTTGTTTCTTTCTCAGGGGTGATTTTATCGACCCAGTGGTCCTAGAATGTCGGAGGAAGGCTCATTTTAACAGAAATTAAAAGTTCTAATGCCCTTTTAAAGTAACCAAAAGAATTGGAGGGCACCTAGGCAACCTCCCACGCTCATTTTTTTTCCCAAAGTCACTGGATCAAAATTTTGAAATAGCCATTTTGTTCACATAGTCGAAAAACCGAATAATCATGTCTCTTGGGACGACTTAATCCCCCACAGTTCCCGGGAGAAGGGGTGCAAGTTACAAACTTTCACCATTTTTCACATATAGTAAGGGTTATTGGGAAGTGAACAGGCGTTTTCAGGGGGACTTTTTGTGTTGAGAGGAGGGGAGGTGGGTTGGGGGAAGGGGTTAAGTCGTAGAATCTTTCCATGTAGGAATTTATCACGAGTTAAGAGAATTTCCATGAAGGGGCCCCAGGATTTTCGAGCATTATTTAAAAAAAAAACAATAAGAAAATAAAAAAATAAAAAAATTCTTCAGCTGGAAGTAAGGAGCAGCATTAAAAACTAAAAAGATCAGAAATTATTATGTATATAAGGAGGCTCGTCTCCTCCACAATACCTTGCTCCTTACGCTAACGTACTTTTAGTAATTTGAACTATTCATTCTACGGCCTTTGTGATCCAGGGGTTATTCTTCAAGAATTGGGATAAAATTTACCTCTAGTGTAAAGAGCGAGGTATTGACGAGGGATTGAGCCCCCTCATATACGTAATAAGAATATACAAATATAGAAGTTCATTAAGAAAGTGAATTCGTAAGTTACATATAGTTATTACTAATAAAAACGTTCGTAAAAAAATAAAAGTTCTAGTTGCCTTTTTAAGTAACCAAAAATTGGAGGGAAACTAGGCCTCCTCCCCCGCCCCCTCTTATCAAAATCGTCCGATCAAAACTGCGAGAAACCCATTTAGCCAAACAAATCAATATGCAAATTTCGTTTTAATTATTCATGTGCGGTGAGCTAAAAACAAAACATGTGCTAATTCAAAAACGTTCAGAAATTAAATTAAAAAAAAACAAGTTTTTTCAACTGAAAGTAAGAAGCGACATTAAAGGTTAAAACGAACAGAAATTATTCTGTATACGAAAGGGGTTGTCCCCTCCTCAACGCCTCACTCTTTACGCTAAACTTTTCTATTGTTTTAAAAAGTAGAGTTGTGAAAAAGAGTCAAACTTTATGCTGCTGAACTGGATTCACACACTGTCTCTTGATTGACCTGTTGAATTCAGAGAGCATATTTTTCAAGTTCTACAAGGGCTGGTAGTTTAAAACTCTTAGAAATACCGAAGACAGACCAAATGTAATCCTCCCTTCTGCCTCTCCCCCAAGTTTATAATTTGAGATATACTTGGCTATTACAACACTTCCTAAGAATTTGAAGAGCGACATTAAAACTTAAAACGAACAGAAATTACTCCGTATATGAAATGGGTTGTCCCCTCCGCAGTCCCTTGCTCTTTACGCTAAAGCTTTTAATTGTTTTAAAAAGTAGAATTGTGGCAAAGAGTCAAACTTTGCCTCAAAAAAAAGATTTTTTGATGTATCTTTTAGCATCAAAATTCCGTTTTTTAGAGTTTCGTTTACTATTGAGCCGGGTCGCTCCTTATTACTATAGTTTGTTACCACAAATTGTTTGATTTTTGAGATTTGTAGATCTACTATTTTGATGAAGTGTTTCTAGCCTAATTTCCCTTCGGCGAAATCCCACCAAAACCCTGCCTCCTCTATGGGGGGTAATTATTCGAGGTGGAATTTTCTGCAGTGGGAATTTTTTAGGTGGAATCGTCTCCTGGAGAGGGATTTTTCGGGGGAGCATTAGCCGGACACCCAACGAGGGAAGATTTTTCCATCGAGGAATTTTTCGTTGTGGAAGGGAATTTTCCATGAAGGGGGCGTCGGATTTCCCAGTATTATTTAAAAAAAAACAAGTAGAAATCAAATAAAAAAACAATTTTTTCAACTAAAAGTAAGGAGCAATATTAAAACTGAAAACGAATAGAAATTATTACGTATACGAGTGGGTTCACCCCCTCTTCAGTACCACGCTCTTTACACTAAAGTTTGGTACGACAGACCAAATTTAATCCTCCCCTCTGCCTCTCCCCCAAGTTTATAATTTGAGATATACTTGGCTATTACAACACTTCCTAAGAATTTGAAGAGCGACATTAAAAACGAACAGAAATTACTCCTAATATGAAATGGGTTGTCCCCTCCGCAGTCCCTCGCTCTTTACGCTAAAGCTTTTAATTGTTTTAAAAAGTAGAATTGTGGCAAAGAGTCAAACTTTGCCTCAAAAAAAAGATTTTTTGATGTATCTTTTAGCATCAAAATTCCGTTTTTTAGAGTTTCGTTTACTATTGAGCCGGGTCGCTCCTTATTACTATAGTTTGTTACCACAAATTGTTTGATTTTTGAGATTTGTAGATCTACTATTTTGATGAAGTGTTTCTAGCCTAATTTCCCTTCGGCGAAATCCCACCAAAACCCTGCCTCCTCTATGGGGGGTAATTATTCGAGGTGGAATTTTCTGCAGTGGGAATTTTTTAGGTGGAATCGTCTCCTGGAGAGGGATTTTTCGGGGGAGCATTAGCCGGACACCAAACGAGGGAAGATTTTTCCATCGAGGAATTTTTCGTTGTGGAAGGGAATTTTCCATGAAGGGGGCGTCGGATTTCCCAGTATTATTTAAAAAAAAACAAGTAGAAATCAAATAAAAAAACAAGTTTTTCAACTAAAAGTAAGGAGCAATATTAAAACTGAAAACGAATAGAAATTATTACGTATACGAGTGGGTTCACCCCCTCTTCAGTACCACGCTCTTTACACTAAAGTTTGGTACGACAGACCAAATTTAATCCTCCCCTCTGCCTCTCCCCCAAGTTTATAATTTGAGATATACTTGGCTATTACAACACTTCCTAAGAATTTGAAGAGCGACATTAAAAACGAACAGAAATTACTCCTAATATGAAATGGGTTGTCCCCTCCGCAGTCCCTCGCTCTTTACGCTAAAGCTTTTAATTGTTTTAAAAAGTAGAACTGTGGCAAAGAGTCAAACTTTGCCTCAAAAAAAGGAGGTGCTCCTAAAAGTAAGGAGCAAAATTAAAACTTAAAACAAACAGAAATTATTACGTATACGAGTGGGTTCACCCCCTCTTCAGTATCACGCTCTTTACACTACAAGTTTGTTAGTACTTTCAAAAATTTGTTTATTCTAATTAAACGGCCTTTGTGATTCAGAGGTCATTCTTAAAGAATTGGAACAAAATTTGAACTTTAGCGTAAAGAGCGAGTTTTTAATTGTAGGTTCAATTGTGGTTTCAATTGAAGCATGAAATGATAGCTAGCACCGGGTCTGGGGAAGGTAGTTGGAGTATTGTTGAAGGTTTTAAGGTTGGTGCAAATTACATCCAAACTGGTTCCATCTTTTTTAATAGGGAAACCCACAATTTGCTTAAGCTTCAGATCTTTGTACAGATAATTGAGACTTAGTTCTTTTGCGTCTCCTGATATAAATATACCGGTATTTGGATTCTTTGTCGTCACAAAGTCAAGACTTGCTTGTAGAATATCATAAAATTACGACGAGAAGAAGCATTCTGTCCGGGGGAATAATAAAATGATTAAATAAGTGTAAGGCCGAGGCAGGCATTTGGGCTTAGTAGATATGCATCGCAATCATCTAGTCCTGGCACATGGATAAGAGTAGAAGACAGGCAATCGTTTGTGAAAATCATTACTCCCCCTCCTTTTTTCTTCAGTGGGTGGTCAACCGGGCGTAGCTTTATAAGCTCTTGAAAACCAGTCATTTTGGATTCTGGATCCAGGAGATCTGGAATATGTGACTGGACTTCAGTAACTGCAATTATATCAATATGATTCATTTTCGCTGTTGCTTCTAACTCAACTAACTTTTCAAAATTCGAACTTTCGGCGTCCATAAGGAGGAAAACGGGGAAATGATAATGATTTTTATCAAACCCTTTAATAACAGATTTTTTTTTCAATAAACTTCATTCTGAGGCAACTTTGGTGGGGTTTAAGTACTAAAATTAATGCTGGGAGTGGGGAAAACATCACCTAAAGTGAAATATTATCATTCGGATATTATAGGAATGTTTGTCGTAAGGCTCAAATTCACCACCCTGGACCGAGAGACTATTAAGGTGGTTTTGAAATTGGAGGAAAAGAGGTTCAATTTTAAAAGTTGGGGTCAATTGAGAGAGCGGCGGGTAAAAGTTTCCTGATGTTTCAGCGATTCTGCAAGATCAGTTTTTTCTAATGGCGTGGCCTATAGGCGTGACAAAGACAAAAAATTGTACGTTGAGGGCACATGATCCTTTACTAAGGCAAAGCTAGAATGTCGCCTCCGACTATCATTCCAGGTTTACATACTGATTATAAAAAAGGGCAACAAATTATAATTAGAATGAAAAGTTTCAGAAAAAAGCAGAATAAAATTAGAACAGGACAAAGAGCAATTTATTTGACCAAGAATCTGAAAATAAAAATAAAAATTATCTGCCCCACACCAAGGTATAGCAAGAAAAAAGTTTATCTATATATAAAAAAAAGAATCCATGATGATAATTATCTCTAGTGCACTTTTCTCAACAGCTTTTTCGAACTTTCAAGAAACAAAAATTTAAAGTTCAGCAATTGGTTTCAATTCGACTTTAAAATCTGCTTGCGGAATAAATTCAAACATCGGTTCCAGAGATAGTATTTTATGATCCTCCCCATTGTCGAAAGTTGCGCGATTTTGTGTTCTTATGGAGACTTTCAGTGACTTCTAACTTGCGGGGATCCCAGTAGACTCTAATCGATAGTTGAAGAGACGTTTCTGAAGATATCTCCTAATGTGGGATCCAAAGGGATCTGAAATGGAATGATAATATGATTGATTTTGCTTTGTGTTGGTAATCTTCCAAATTTATTTCTAAATTTAAGATGAAAACTCGTGTGTTTATTAAGTATGTGGTAATTCCTATTATTGGGCAAAGCTAGGAATTTCTCCTGGAAGAGGGCAACTGTAAGTCCAGGGGAGACAAATATAGCGTTTTCTCTCAAACTTCACATTACACTCGATTCTGAGGATCATTCTAGGTAGATGACAAGTTTTCCAGGAGACATTGTTCACCCTTTAACCTAGTGACGCCCATGCATTTATTGTGGATGGAAAAGAAGCCAACACTAAAAAAAAAAAATAAATTCTTTGTTTGATTCCGTCAGTCACTATCCTTATATGTTTTAGTCGCTATAAACAGAGTTGCCACTTGTAGTACTATAGTTCTGATTTTAGCGTATTTATTTATTTATTTGTTATTTGTTTAAATAATTTAGTTATTTATTTAGCGTATTTATTATTTTTGCGTATTTAGTACTGCACTTATTTTTAAAATGAAGATCTATGCCAGACTGATTGGCTTAGCTACTCAGTCAGTATTAACAAGTGAAAATGAGTTTTCTTTTCGCTTATTTTTGTCGTAATATTATTATAGTCACACACAAATTTGAGTCTCGGGATCCATGGGAATCTTCGGGGAGAGGGGTATAAACGCATAAAAGCCGTTTTATCGGCTCAGATTTTTTGTGTTGGAAGAGGGAGTGGAGAAACGTTCTACAAACGAAAAAAATGGATCCACCGCATCTCCTTATGGGCATGTAGCGTAATCATCATATAAGCTAATCTGTTTTAGCCTTAGCTCGCTGGCTTGTATAAAAAATCTGTTAGTTTTAAGTTCGATTTGATTATTCATTTTATATTCTGTTCGTTTTTAGTTTCATTTATTCATTCATAGTAACTTCTGTTCGCTTTAAGTTAGACTTATCCTTTGATTTTAGTCCAGTTTATTTTAGGAATTAGTATGGCTCTTTACCTTCTTGAAAAAAACTTCTTTTTTGGAAAGCGTTTGTTAAAACTAATAGCTGGTAATCTTGGCTACCCTGAGAACATTCACGTGAAATTATGGAACTGGCACCTGGACCCTAAAGCGAGTATTTCTCCATCATGTCAAATTTTATAGGGATTTCTGATAAGTCTGGCTTGTTTTGCAGTACAGCTGTTTGATTAGATTGAAACTTCCAGGAATAGTTTTTTTGGGTGACTGAGGGAGGGGCAAAGGGAGGTACTAACGGACACAAATGACTGATCGCTTTAGCTTTGGTATTGAGTTGAAATTTTTATAAAAGGTTTGGGGTAAAGGGGGAGGAGGCTAAGAGGCTCTCAAATTTTCGTCTTGGGGAAAATTGGCTATGAAATGTTTTCAAAAACGTTCAGAAATTATGTGAAAAAACAAATTTTTTAAACTGCAAGTAAGGAGCGACACTAAAACTTCAAACGAACAGAAATTATTCCGTATATGAAAAGGGTTGTCCCCTCTTCAACGCCTCGATCTTTACGCTAAAGTTTTTTTATTGTTTTAAAAAGTAGAGTTGTGAGAAAGAGTCAAGCTTTAGCGTAAATAGTGGGGCGTTGAGGAGGGGACAACCCCTTTCGTATACGGAATAATTTCTGTTCGTTTGAAGTTTTAGTTTCGCTCCTTACTTGCAGTTTAGAAACTTATTTTTTTATTTAATCAATAAAAGAAACAATTGTGTCCTTTGTTCTAATTTCTTTTTACCTAAACATCTTCTGTCTATTTTACTATTAGATTCTTTTACGTTGGTTTCTGATTTTACCCTCGGTAATCTTTTTTTTTTATCAAATCTTGAAATTATTTTCTTATTATACTCTACCCCTCTAGGTTTTTTTTTAATTTTTCTTTATCCATTTATTGAAAATACTGCTATGTAAAATAAAATAAATATTGGACGCTTCTAAGTTTATGTTGGATTAAAGACCACCCTTATTAACCAGATTAATCCATTCGTTTGAATGATTAAGATTAGAGACTTGCTCTAAGCATTCAAAAAAGTTAGCCGATGGATATCCTCAAACGCAATGCCAACTAAAGCTATCAACCTTTTCGTGGTAACGGATTGTAGGTAAAGAACGAGTCAGGTCATTAGTAACTGAATCTCTGAAATAAGAAATTATGAAAACAAAATAAATGTTAAAACAAAATCTGCATGTCATTATGATCTCAATCATTTAAAATTCCTTGAGTTTAGAATTACCGATCAAAAATAACGAGCATCATAAAAGTCAATTATCTGTAGAAAAAACGTGAATTATCTCTAAAAAGGAATATGATTATATGATCTTATTGAAAACTATCCAATCCAATTTAGGCATTTAAACTCCGTCCAAAAAAACTGTTGGAGAATTTTTTTGAACTATTTTTTCAACAATTCTCCCAACAATAACGTTTCTGTCGTTCAAACGAAGACTGTTAATTAATATTGTAAGAGAATTTCTCTAAAAAATCGAATAATCGTTGGAGGATTTAAAGCGCAATGACTGAAAAAGGTGATGAATAAAGAAAGATAGCTAGATTGTATGCTTATGTCGTCAACAGAGGATTAAAAACTGCTTATATTTCTTGACCCAACTTTTGGGCAAATTGGAGACAAAACTTTGTCCGTCCAAATCGAGACGAAAGATTTATCAGTAATTATGACTTGACTGATGGAGTCACATTTTTTTTTTCTCTTGAGGTCCTCATAGGCCCAGAAATAGTCCATGAAATTGACTATGAAGTCCATATCTTATTTCTAAGCTCGTATTTTTGACCATCCGAGCCAATTATTAAGTTTTTGCGGATGGATAGCTAACAATTTTTGTGAGCTTGCAATTCTGTTTCCAACTTCTTAAAAACAAAAAAACTTTTTGCTAACATTTTTAGCTAGCAGCCGGACAACAGGAAAAAGCATTTAGGTTTGCCTGAAAACTGTAAGGATAGTTTTTGTCCCCATTTACAAAACACGAAGTTTCTTTGAGAGATCACAAAATATG
This sequence comes from Artemia franciscana, assembly GCF_032884065.1. NCBI lineage: Eukaryota > Metazoa > Arthropoda > Branchiopoda > Anostraca > Artemiidae > Artemia > Artemia franciscana. The sequence goes on from NC_088875.1 coordinate 42,001,780, forward strand.
TTTGGAAGAGATTTTAGTTGTATTTTTTCTGATGAGGCATTATGGTTGTCGTCAAAAACGCTTTTAGTCGTTATATATTTTTTGTCTTCTTGGTTTTGAATAAAAAGAGCACACAATTTGAACCAAATATATATTTATATATAATATATTCATATATTTTATATATTTATATATACATTTATATTTGTTTATATATTTATATATAGATTATATATATATATATATATATATATATATATATATATATATATATATATATATATATATATATATATATATATATATATATATATTGAAATTATATACTTATGGGGCTATATAAATATCAACAGTTATTTGACAAAACTACACTCCAGTGTTGTTTGTCAAATTCACGGAAAATAATTTCCGTGAGAGATTAATCTACCTTTTTTATAGAGACAACGTGATGTGATGTGTGCGTGCTAGTGTAGGTTTTTTGTAAGTCTTCAAACCTCATGATGGGTGATAGTGATTAAAAGATGATTAATTAAGAAATGATCAATCAAAAGTAATTGGAAAATTAATAATTTAGGTTGTTGGTAGAGGGATGAAAGATGATTTTTCAGAACGTGAGAGATAATATTCTTTGATATTTTTGCAGCATGGTTTAGGGTATGAGTATCCGTAGGTATGAGTATGAGTATGAGTATTTAGGGTATGAGTTTAGGTTTATTCGTAATTTGTGAAGCAGTTTTTGAGATAATGAAAGAGAGAGAAGGTGAGGGATAAATAACAGCAGAGTTTAAAAAAAGAAAATTTACCACACCCCAACCCTGGGACGTACAGAGGGAGACGGCCTCGGGTTCCTGGTCCCTCTAAAATCTCATATTTGTCCATTTGAGCACTGCTCAAAACGAAATCGTGATTTCGTTTTGATTTTGGCTCACCAAACGTGAGTAATTAAAACAAAATTTGCATTTTTTTTCGGCTAAATGGCTTTCTTATAGTTTTGATCGGACGATTTTGATGTAATAAAGGGAGTGGGGAGGAGGCCTAGTTGCCCTCCAATTTTTGGCTACTTAAAAAGGCAACTAGAACTTCTTATTTTTTTTTACGAACGTTTTTATTAGTATTAGTAAACATACGTAGCTTACGAATTAACTTACGTAACGAACTTCTATATTTGTATATTTTTATTACATATATGGGGGGGGGGTTCGCCCCCTCGTCAATACCTCTTTCTTTACACTAAAGCTTGAATTTTGTCCCAATTCTTTGAGAATGATCCCTGAATCACAAAAGTCGTAGAATAAATAGTTGAAATTACTAAAAACACTTTAGCATAAAGAGTGAGGTGTTGTCGAGGATATGGACCCCCTTGCTTATGTAAAAATTTCTGTTCGTTTTAGGTTTTAATGCTGGCCCTTACTTCCAGCTGAATTTTTTTTCCCAATTGCTTTTCTTAAATAATGCTAGAAAATCCTGCAGCCCCTTCATAGAAATTCTCATCCCTCATGATAAATTCCCCCATGGAAAGATCCTCCCACGTAACTCCTTCCCCGGACCACCTCCCCTCGACACGAAAAAGCCCCCCTGAAAACGTCTGTACACTTCCCATTAACCCTTACTATATGTAAACAATGGTCAAAGTTTGTAACTTCCAGCTCCTCCCCTGGGGAGTGTGGGGGATTAAGTCGTCCCGAAAGACAGTTATTAAGACTATGCTGAACAAAATAGCAATCACAGAATTTTGATCCGGTGACTTTGGGGAAAAAATAATCGTGGGAGGCGGCCTAGGTGCCTTGGTCACTTAAAAAGGGCACTAGGACTTTTATTTTCCGTTAGAATGAGCCCTCTCGCGACATTGTAGGACTACTGGGTCGATACGATCACCCCTGGAGATAAAAAAAACAACAAAAAACAAAAACAAATAAACGTGCATCCGTGATCTGTCTTCTGGCAAAAATTACAAAATTCTACATTTTGTAGATAGGAGCCTGAAACTTCTATAGTAGTGTTCTCTGATACGCTGAATTTGGTGGTGTGATTTTCGTTATGATTCAATTACTTTTAGAGTGTATTTTCCCCTATTTTTCTAAACTTGATGAAACTTGTATATTTAAAATCAGCATAAATATGCAATTCTTTTTATGTAACCATTGGTGTTAAAATCTCTTTTTTTAGAGTTTCGGTTACTATTGGGCCGGGTCGCTCCTTACTACAGTTCGCTACCACGAACTGGTTGATACTAGTTCAGACATTCACTTGAAAGTAGGTGTGCATGATTGTCTGGCATCAATAAAAATAGCCAATAACCAACACAATATACATAGAACAGATGAGGATGGGAAAAGGATTTGGTAGGAATGATCCTTTTTTCTCTCTCCTTCTGTTTATGCATAATCTAGGCTGGCTTTAGGTGGCACCGATTCACAATAATGTGGGGAGGGCAAAAAAAAAATTTCAGTTGTTCTCAACAAAGATTAAAAAAACGGTATTTTTCAAAATCTAGGGAGATGACAATTTTGTTTTTATTTTTTCAATTAAAGTAAAGTAGACATAAGGGGTTTTTCAATTGTTTTAAAGACGATGGCATAAAACGGTAAAAGGCAAAAGTTAGCAATAAAACTATTTTCTCTTTTAGGTTTTCCCTTCTACAATTTAGGCTGGCTTCAGGCGGGCGTCGATTTACAGGAATGCATAAGGGCGGGGAATTATTATTTTTTTTTTTTTTTGATCAAGACATGAAGTAAATTTTTTTTTCAAAAATTGGTGGGTTGAGAGCTTTTTTAAATTACAGTAAAGAGGGGGGGTCCAATCGTTTTTAGTAAAGTTGTAAAAAAGGTTTTTTCAAATTCTAGTGGTTTCGCAATTTTTTCTTTTTATTTTTTTTCAATGAAAGTATTAAAAGTAAATATTTTTTAAACCTAATTGGTGGAGAATAAAACCTAGGGGCCAAACAAATCTTCTGAGCCCCCCTCCAATTCTCGCCCCCGGTTGGTTTTGGATAGTGAGTATTGGATTAGAACACCATGGACTCAAAGATCTCTCCTGCCACAGATATTGATAGATCAGACAGATTTTACTGAGCTTATAATCTTAGATAATTAAACAAAAAAAAAACAAGCTCTTTTAAATGAAAGTAAGGAGCGACATTAAAACTTAAACGAACAGAAATTACTTCGTATATGAATGGGGCTTTTTTTCCTCAACGCCCCGCTTTTTACGCTAAAGTTTGACTCTTTTTCTTAACTCTACATTTTAAAACAGTAAAAAACAGTTTAAAAAACTTTTTTTTTGTTTAATTTCTGGACGTTTTTAAATTAATGAATTTTTTTATCTTGGCTCTCCGCGCATAAATAATTAAAACGAAATTTGCATATTAATTTGTTTGGGCTAAATGGCTTTTTCATAGTTTTCTTTGGAAGATTTTGAGAAAAAAGGAGCGAGAGAGGAGGTCTAGTTGCCCTCTAATTTTTTTATTACTTAAAAAGGCAACTATAACTTTTAATTTTCTACTAACGTTTTCATAAGTAAAAAATATACGTAACTTACGCAATAGCTTACGTAGCGAACTTCTATATTCGTATGTTTTTATTTCGTATATGAGGGGGCTCGTCCCTCGTCGATACCTAGCTATTTACACTAAAGCTTAAATTTTGTCCCAATTCCTTAAGAATGACCCCTGAATCACAAAGGCCGTAAAATAAATAGTTGAAATTACTAAAAATAATTTAGCGTAAAGAGTGAGGTATTACGAGGAGGTAAACCCCTCATATGCGTAACAATTTCTGTTCGTTTTAAGTTTTAATGCTTCTCCTCACTTTTAGTAGAAAAAACTTTTCATATTTATTTTTTTCATTGTTTTTTTAAATAATGCTAGAAAATCCTGTGCCCCCTCCATTGAAAGTCTCTTACCCCATGAGAAGCTCCTCCATGGAAAGGTCCTCCCATGTAATCCCCCTCAGCTCTCCTCCCAAACCAAAAAAATCCCCCTGAAAACGTCTGTGCACTTCCCAGTAACTATTACTATATGTAAACACAGGTCAAAGTTTGTAACTTGCAGCCCCTCCCACGGGGACTGCAGGGGAGTAAGTCATCCCCAAAGACATAATTATTACGTTTTTCGACTATGGTAAATAAAATGGATATCTCAGAATTTTGATCCGGTGACTTTGGGGAAAAAATGAGCGTGGGAGGGGGCCTAGGTGCCCTCCAATTTTTTTGGTCACTTAAAAAGGGCACTAGAACTTTTGATTTTCGTTAGAATGAGCCCCTTCGCGACATTCTAGGACCACTAAGTCGATACGATCACCCCTGGGGAAAAAAACAAACAAAAAGACAAATAAACACGCATCCGTGATTTGTCTTCTGGCAAAAAATGCGAAATTCCACATTTTTGTAGATAGGGTCTTGAAACTTCTACACTAAGGTTTTCTGATACGCTGAACCTAATGGTGGGATTTTCGTTAAGGTCGTATGACTTTTAGGGTTTTTTTCCCTATTTTCTAAAATGAGGCAAATTTTCTCAGGCTCGTAACTTTTGACGGGTAAGACTAATCTTGATGAAATTTATATACTTAAAATCATAATTAAAATGCGATTCTTTTAATGTAACTATTGGCATCAAAATTGCTTTTTTAGAGTTTTGGTTACTATTGAGCCGGGTCGCTCCTTACTACAGTTCGTTACCACGAACTGTTTGATATAATAGTAATGAGGTGTTGCAGCAACTATGACACATAGGTTACTTTTATAAACAGGGTTGCCACCATGGTCAGTTTCTAAAGTGCTGCAAATGCCTAAATTTGCTTGGTACACAGCTATTTTCGGTGCTAGAGTCAAAAAATTGACTACAATAATGCTAAAATAGCACTTTCCTGCTATAGGTGGCAACCGTGGCTACAAAGCTACCGACGTAGCCATGGCTTATATGGGAAACGATTTTTTAGATTCAATTTTCTGTTCGTCATAATTCCAGAAATGTTACGAATGAAGCAGCGATAAAACAAAGTTACACGGGGGGCTGCTTTCTACGGATCTTTGTATCTATAAAGTTGCTGCTTTAATTACTTACTTGATGGCCAGGATGACTTCCTGCGTTTATGGACGGTCTGTGAAACATTTACATTACGGATCTGAGATAACCCCGTAACCAAATAATGAAACAAAATCTAAAACCTCACATGGCTTCTATTAGGAGTAAGGGCCATGTGAGGTGAGGGCTACTGAATTGGACTCATGCCCATAAAATTGAGATGGGTGGCAGGGGGTATTTTTTTACCATATATTTTGACCCCTACCCCCCTGATTTTGAAAATAAGATTTTTGTATTTTTATTGAAAATGCCTGTTTATATTATTTTAGATGAAAAAAAAACACAAAATTGTGCCAAAAGATTTAGAAAATGTATTTACCCCCCCCCCCCCCCACCCCCCAGCCCGCTGCATTTTCGAAGACTGATGCCACTGCTTTATACCCCCTAACGATTAGTATCCTAGTTGCTAATGCATATGAAATTTAGTTGAGATGCAATAAACATTCCTGATGAATGCAGATGATCAAAATACAGCATTTTCCTTGTAGAAGTCAGAACAAGCAGTGACATACAAAGCCACAAATATAGTTTTTTTGCCAGGTTTAGTGAAATTCTGCCAGTCTGTCAAGCATTCTGCTTGATAACAAGATATTTCATTTTCCCACTCCTCACCCCCCACCACAAAGACTTTAAATTACAATGCATGAGATTCTTACAGAGATTCTGAAAATGCCTAACTAGAACATTAGCTATTACTCCTAAAAAGAGATTCTGAAGGGACTTTCCTTTGTCGTCCTCTGCTTAGTCGAGATCAGAGATTCAATCAGATTCCGAAAACATCTAACTAGAATATTAACTTTAACTCCTAAAAAGAGATTCTGAAGGGACTTTCCATTATCGTCTTCTGCTTAGTCGAGATCAGAGATTCAGTAAGAGATTCTAAAAACGTCTAACTGGAATATTAATTTTAACTCCTAAAAAGATATTCTGAAAAGACTTTCCTTTATCGTCCTCTGCTTAGTCGAGATAAGAGATTCAGTCAGAGATTCAGAAAACGCCTAACTAGAATATTAACTTTAAAACCCAAAAAGAGATTCTGAAGGGACTTTCCTTTATCGTCTTCTGCTTAGTCGAGATCAGAGATTCAGTCAGTGATTCTGAAAACGCCTAACTAGAATATTAACTTTAACTCCTAAAAAGAGATTCTGAAGGGACTTTCCTTTATCGTCCTCTTCTTAGTCGATCTCAGAGATTCAGTCAGAGATTCTGAAAACGCCTAAATATAATATTAACTTTAACTCCTAAAAAGAAATTCTGAAGGGACTTTCCTTTGTCGTCCTCTGCTTAGTCGAGATCAGAGATTCAATCAGATTCCGAAAACATCTAACTAGAATATTAACTTTAACTCCTAAAAAGAGATTCTGAAGGGACTTTCCATTATCGTCTTCTGCTTAGTCGAGATCAGAGATTCAGTCAGTGATTCTGAAAACGCATAACTAGAATATTAACTTTAACTCCTAAAAAGAGATTCTGAAGGGACTTTCCTTTATCGTCTTCTGCTTAGTCAAGATCAGAGATTCAGTAAGAGATTCTAAAAACGTCTAACTAGAATATTAATTTTAACTCCTAAAAAGTTATTCTGAAAAGACTTTCCTTTATCGTCCTCTGCTTAGTCGAGATAAGAGATTCAGTCAGAGATTCAGAAAACGCCTAACTAGAATATTAACTTTAAAACCCAAAAAGAGATTCTGAAGGGACTTTCCTTTATCGTCTTCTGCTTAGTCGAGATCAGAGATTCAGTCAGTGATTCTGAAAAACGCCTAACTAGAATATTAACTTTAACTCCTAAAAAGAAATTCTGAAAAGACTTTCCTTTATCGTCCTCTGCTTAGTCAAGATCAGAGATTCAGTCAGTGATTCTGAAAAAGCCTAGCTAGAATATTAACTTGAACTCATAAAAAGAGATTCTGAAGGGACTTTCCTTTATCGTCCTCTGCTTAGTCGAGATAAGAGATTCAGTCAGAGATTCAGAAAACGCCTAACTAGAATATTATCTTTAACTCCCAAAAAGAGATTCTGAAGGGACTTTCCTTTATCGTCTTCTGCTTAGTCGAGATCAGAGATTCAGTCAGTGATTCTGAAAACGCCTAGCTAGAATATTAACTTGAAGTCCTAAAAAGAAATTTTGAAGGGACTTTCCTTTATCGTCCTCTGCTTAGTCGATCTCAGAGATTCAGTCAGAGATTCTGAAAACGCCTAACTAGAATATTAACTTTAACTCCTAAAAAGAAATTCTGAAAAGACTTTCCTTTATCGTCCTCTGCTTAGTCAAGATCAGAGATTCAGTCAGTGATTGCGAAAAAAGCCTAACTAGAATATTAGCTTTAACTCCTAAATAAGTTTTGTCATCCTGATGACTATATGTCGGAGACCCCTATCCCCCATAGAAGTTGAGGTCAGGTGTTTGAAATTTATGTTGATTTTGTTGGTGATAGTCCTTATGGGCTGCTGCCCACTGCACACGTGGCATAAAATATGTATCTAAGCAAACAGGTCTTGAATTTTTTTTTGCAATATCAATTTCAAGAGCTTGATCCTGAAAAGTTGGAATTTATATTCTTATAATTGGCGTTTAGAAGAAGATCAGCCAACGAAGCCGCCATCTATTTTGAAATCTGAATGACCAACTTCGCTAATTATCATACGAATTTGGCATCTCTAATTTAGTCAGTTCTCAGATCTCGTAGAGTTATGTTGAGAAGATCATCGAGAGTTTGAATTGGATGTAATTTAAAGAATAAAGGTGAATAGACTGCGTGTTTAAGTTAGCATATGCATGGCATTGGGCAGAGGTAAATGGGGTGGGGGTATCGAAGAGCGAAAATTTAGGTTACACTCAAAAAAATTATGTTTTACTTCTGATTAAATATACTAATGTGCCTCAGATTTGACAAGAGCGTCTACATTAAGTATTCTGGGACTGGGGCAAAACATTAGAGTCTGGGGGGGGGGGTCTAAGAAACGATGAATTTCGGTTTCGGTTGTAAGACAGAAACCAAATAGAAAAAAGAATATACCATTCGATTTCCAATTCAATGTTATTTTCAAATTTGGTATTTACTTTCGTCACAATTGCGTCCCAACCGGCCAGCCCTCCTTCCTTAATGGCACTAGATATAGCCCTAGACTATCTGCGAAAGTTTTTTAATTTTGTAGTTTTACATTTTTTTTTTTCATGCTGTCTCGTTAACAGCTGGTTGATATTGTCAAATACAGCCAATTTAAAAAGAAAAGAAAAATGCGAAATCAGTGAATTTTCAAATATCCTAGGGCTATTTCCATCCCCATTAAGGGGAGGGGAGTGAGGCAATGATTACTATGTTTGGAAAAAAGCAATTGACGGGAATCCAATGGAATATTTTCTTTTCTATTTAATTTCTGTCGTACATAATAGATTAAGAGAGGATGGCAGCCCTTCTCATAAGTAGGCTAAAGAGCAGGAGCGTATATGGGGGGGGGGTCAGTTGCCCCCCACAAATAATGTGGAACATTTTTTGGTAAATATACCACAGCTCATATTATTGACTCACAATAAAGTGAACATACTTTGATGCCTTTTTTTATGCTCTTTACGAATATAATAACCACTTCTATTGCAAATTCAATTTAAGCCTTTTTGAGCTCTTAAAAATGACGGATTTTGAATTGAAGTATGAGGTCGTTTTCGTCAAAATAATACGACATTTTCTCAGTGTCAAAACTATTTATAGTAAGGTCAGATTAGGTCAAAAAGTGCTTAAATTTGAATTTGCGATAGAAGCGATTATTATATGCGTAAAGAGCATAAAAAAAAGGCATTGAGTGGTCTGTTCACTTTATTGGTAAGTCAATAATATGAACTGTGATATATTAACCGATGTTTTTATTATATATCTCATGCCCCTTGACTATTCAGATATGGATCCCTCTCCCCCACCCCTAATAAAATTGGTGGAGATTTGCCGCTGCTAAAGAGTGACGTCAAAGTATAAACCCTACATAAACCATGTTTAGCCTATATACGTGGTGGTTACCGCCTCCCTAAGCCTTGCCTTTTAACGGTCAAGTCCAACATATTGTAGATATTGATCATACTCTCAATAAAACATATGGTAAACTTTAGTGTAAAGAGCGCGGGCTCATGGGGTGACAATCTGTCTTTTATATACAGTAACTTCTGTTCGTTCTAATTTTAGTGTAGCTCTTTACTTTTATTTGAGACAATTCGTTGTTTTTAATTTATTTAATGCTAGGATGTAAGTGCATTTTTCTGTAGTATTATACTTTGTTACGTGACATGTTTTTTCCCGTGGCACCCAGTCAGACTCCGTGACGGTTCTCATTAGAGTTCAATCTAATACTAAAAATTCATTTGAATAACTTGAATCCCATGCATAGCGTACAGCAGGGAAGGTAGGGGGTCAAACTGACAGGCTAAGCTCCCCCGAGTATGGAATATCATACATAATGTCACATTCCCCCATATAATTCTCTTATTTTAACCCTATGGTTGCAGGGACATAATTTAGTCAAAATCTTAGGGGGGGAGAAAGCTGGTGCCGGTTCTCCGAAGTCAAGTGAAAATGACTGTGAAGAATGAAAAATAAGCCATAAAGGCAAAACCTATACTACAGAAAACTGATCTGTTTCTGTGGATGCAAGATTTTTAAGACACTGAACTTTAGCTAAGGGGGGGGGGCAGTTGATTTCTGCCCTATAGCAAATTACAACCCTGTGTGATAGCACATTGGGTTGATGTTCTGTTTAGCAAAACGGGTCCGGAGTTAGGTTTTAGCCTCCACAAGGCTGGGCGAGAGGCTTGCTACCTGGCCGTGTAAAGAAGACTCAGCAACGGAAACATCGAATTTGTGACATCAGTTGGTCTGAAGGCAATGTCAAAAGGTATAAAAAAAGTCAAAATTACGGCGCGGTCTGCTGTAAATTAATAATTAACATTATTAATTATTAATAATTAATTTTAATTGTTAATTATTATATAAGAATTATTATGATAATAATAATAATTAATTATTAATAATCAGCCTTAATAAGAATTAAGGCTAGGCAAGAGGCTTGCTACCTGGCCGTGTAAAGAAGACTCAGCAACGGAAACATCGAATTTGTGCCATCAGTTGGTCTGAAGGCAATGTCACAAGGTATAAAAAAAAGTCAAAATTACGGCGCGGTCTGCTGTAAATTAATAATTAATATGATTAATTATTAATAATTGATTTTAATTGTTAATTATCATATAAAAATTATTATGATACTAATAAAAATTAATTATTAATAATCAGCCTTAATAAGAATTAAGGCTAGGCGAGAGGCTTACTACCTGGCCATGTAAAGAAGGCTCAGCAACAGAAACATCGAATATGTGCCATCAGTTGGTCTGAAGGCAATGTCACCAGGTATAAAAAAAGTCAAAATTACGGTGCGGTCTGCTGTAAATTAATAATTAATATTATTAATTATTAATAATTAATGTTAATTGTTAATTATTATATAAAAATTATTATGATACTAATAAAAATTAATTATTAATTATCAGCCTTAATAAGAATTAAGGCTAGGCGAGAGGCTTGCTACCTGGCCGTGTAAAGAAGACTCTGCAACGGAAAAATCGAATTTGTGCCATCAGTTGGTCTGAAGGCAATGTCACAAGGTATAAAAAAGGCAAAATTACGGCGCGGTCTGCTGTAAATTAATAATTAATATTATTAATTATTAATAATTAATTTTAATTGTTAATTATTATATGTTAATTATTATTATTATCATAATAATTTTTATATAATAATTAACAATTAAAATTAAAATTAATTATAAATTAAATGTTAATTATTATTATTATCATAATAATTTTTATATAATAATTAACAATTAAAATTAATTATTAATAATTAATAATATTAATTATTAATTTACAGCAGACCGCGCCGTAATTTTGCCTTTTTTATACCTTGTGACATTGTAATATTATTAATTATTAATAATTAATTTGAATTGTTAATTATTATATAAAAATTATTATGACAATAATAATAATTAATTATAAATAATCAGCCTTAATAAGAATTAAGGCTAGGCGAGAGGCTTGCTACCTGGCCGTGTAAAGAAGACTCAGCAACGGAAACATCGAATTTGTGCCATCAGTTGGTCTGAAGGCAATGTCACAAGGTATAAAAAAAGTCAAAATTACGGCATGGTCTGCTGTAAATTAATAATTAATATTATTAATTATTAATAATTAATTTTAATTGTTAATTATCAGAAACGTGAATATGATTTCCAGAAATAACTTAAAATAAGGAATCTAATTATACCAATTTTATTTTTATTAAGACGTTTCCTTTTGAAGAGCTCGTAATCTAGAACGTTACCTAAGTTTTTACCGTCAACGGTTACGGTTACGGTATTTTTTTTACCGTCGACGGTTAGACCTAAGTTTAACCGTCATTTGACATTCAAACATGTCTGTATAGTGACATTCCGAATTAATGGCGACATTTATTGCTTCTTCCATGTTCAGTTCGAACCCTAAAGAGCAGATTCGCTTTTTTTGTTTTGCTTTTTTATCCTATCTTCTTTTCTCTGGTTTTTCCCTTGCAATAATTTACAAATAAAGGTTTTTTGACTTCATAAGAATTTCTTCTGCTGCCAATTTTATCTGATATCAAAGAGTCCCATCGATCTTGCCCGCTGTGGATTTTTGGATGTCACCATAAGACAAGTAAGGTATGACACGTTCATCAGCCAGTTTCTCTCTTTTTTCTTTCCTAAGAATGTCGCAGTGGCATATCTGAATTGTCATCATAATATATATATATATATCTTCTATATATATAAAAATAAGTTGTCTGTCTGTGGATGGATGGATGGATGTGTCAGGTGACGTCACCTGAAAAAACTGGATTAGGTGACGTCAAAACTGAAAAAACTAAAAAAAGGCAAAAACTACAAAAAAAAACTAAAAACTAATAAAAAAAATAAAAAAGCTAAAAAACTAAAAAAACTATAAAGGTAAAAACCAATAAAAAACTAAAAAAAAACTGAAAAAACTAAAAAAAGGCAAAAACTACAAAAAAAACTAAAAACTAATAAAAAAAGTAAAAAAGCTAAAAAACTAAAAAAACTAAAAAAAGGTAAAAAACTAAAAAAAATAAAAAATAAAAAAAAACTAAAAAAAAGGAAAAAACTGAAAAATAAGCTAAAATAAAGGTAAAAACCAATAAAAAACTAAAAAAAAAGGAAAAAACTAATAAATGACGACACTCAAAGAGAAAGCGACCAGGACAAAAGGAATGTTCGATTAGCAATCAACAAAGCACCGGGACACAGGGAGTATAAATGACGACCAGGACATAAGTAAAAAAAAAAAAACTATCTATATATATAAAAATAAGTTGTTTGTGGATCTGTGGATCGTGGATCAGGTGACGTCACCTGAAAAAACTGGATCAGGTGACGTCAAAACTGAAAAAACTAAAAAAAGGCAAAAACTACAAAAAAAACTAAAAACTAATAAAAAAAATAAAAAAGCTAAAAAACTAAAAAAACTAAAAAAAGGCAAAAACTACAAAAAAAACTAAAAACTAATAAAAAAGCTAAAAAACTAAAAAAAACTAAAAAAAAGGCAAAAACTACAAAAAAACTAAAAACTAATAAAAAAAATAAAAAAGCTAAAAAACTAAAAAAACTAAAAAAAGGTAAAAAACTAAAAAATAAATAACGACCGGGACACAGGGACACAACTACAACGGGGACACCGGGGGAAACAGGGGGATATAAATGACGACCGGGACAAAAAAACTAAAAAGAAATAAAAACTAAAAACTAATAAAAAAAACTAAAAAATCTAAAAATCTAAATAAGCTAAAAAAGAAAAAAAAAGGAAAAAAATAAAGGAGAAAAACAAAACTAAAAAACGAATGTATATACAGACCGGGACACCGGGATACAAATGATGACCGGGACCCGGGACACAGGGAATATAAATGACGACCGGGACACAGGGACACAACTACAACGGGGACACCGGGGGAAACAGGGGGATAACCTGACAATCTATTTATATGCAAAGACAATGGGACAGCAAAGAATGTTGTATATTCGCAAGTTTTACGTAGTTAAAACCATATATATATATATATCTATATTCACAGGTGGGACATAGGGACACAACTACAATGGCGCGTAACTATTATGGCGCGTAACGACTTACGCGCGCGGGGGGGCTTGGGGGGGGGCGCGAAGCGCCCCCACCAACTAGGTGTTGGGGTGGCGCGAAGCGCCACCCCAACAGCTAGTATATATATATATATATATATATATATATATATATATATATATATATATATATATATATATATATATATATATTATCAGAAACTGCCCTTTGTTGATGTTGCTGAGGCCAAACGAGAAGCCGGATGATCATGGGCGAGATCCCCGGGGGATCCTAGGGCCCCCAAGAGTTTTCTAACACCCTCCGTTTTTCCTTTTTTTACGGTTTTAAATAACCTTGTCAATCTGGTCAATTATTGGCACCCTTGTCAAATTGCCCCCCCCCCCCCCCCAAGAATTTGCTCTAGATCCCCTTTTCGGGTGATAGAATGGGATGGGAAGCAGTCAAGATTTTTAACGAAGGAGAAACTTTTAGAACTTCTTGGGAAAAAGTGAAAGGCGCAACCCCAAAGAGAGTGGGAGAGGAGTGCAAGCAGCTCTGCGGGGCCTAGGGCTACTCAGCCATGAGCTATCAGGAGTAATCGTAATTGTGATGAAAGCTAATTCTCAGTGTTAGCCAACTCTTAGCTGAATCTTAATGTGAATGGGTTTCGGATCTTCATAAACTTACACAGGTGTACTTACCTAGAACGCGATGGAGGGCGCATGGGACTACAAAATCTAGCACATTAATCTTAAATACTACTTATTGTAGTTTCATAACTATCTTGACAACGTATAGTGTTGAAAAGTTCACTGCAATATGAAAAAGAGTCATTATAATACGTTAGCGACATACAGAGGTTAGTAAACTTCCAAAAAGGTATTGTAATTAAGCTCTGTTATTTAGCATAGTGCGTTTGCATAACTTCCGTATTCGTATTATTGCTCTTCTTTATATAGAAAATAGCCAAGAGGTAGATGAAAAGACAGTATTGCAACCTGGTCATTCTTATACAAAATCATAATGACCTTTGTAACTAGCTGAAATCACGACATTTTCGAACCAGAATAATCGTTATTGGCAATTATAGAAGCAATTATGATTCTTACACATACCAGAGAAAGTGCAATGCCATTATTTGTTCCTCCAAGGGCAAGGGTGAAACAAAAAAAATTTAAATATTGTAATAGGCAAAAAAATGGACATTTTAGTCTGTAATTGCTAGAGCCTTTATCCCTCCTCCGACTAATCAAAATAGTTACAGGCCTACTCACTAAAAACAAAAATGCCACATGCTTGCCACCTCCCCTAGACAAATTGCTACAGGTGTCCTTGAATTTAAAATGCCCCAGACTTTGATTCCGGCGATGAGTTATACGAAAGTGTCTCCATAACAATCCCAACCAGAAATAAAAGAAGAATTTCACGTGTGTACAAAAGCAAGCTTTTCATAATTGTACAGTGAAGATGCTTCATCCATCGGGTTTAGTTAGTTATCCAAAATCAAAACTAATTTTGTTTCATAAATTCTTTATGGCTTTAGATTAAAATCTATTTAAAGATTGTTTTTGAGGGTTTATTTATTGACACATCCGTATGCAGTGTATATGTACAATGTAATGTACATATACGCAAGTACGCAGTATTTATTTTAGTGGTAGGGTATGGTAACTTTTAAAAAATGTCAGAAATACGCAGCATATTCTGAAATCAAAGAGATTATTGGACATGTCTGCTCAAAACATTTTTTTTTTCTTAGACCAAATTAAAACTCAGTATAACGTCATTTTGGTTACTTTGTTAACCTTGATTACATTTGGTTACTTTGTAACTTTGTTTGTTGTTGAGGTTTTATTTATTGACACATCGGTATACAATGGTACAATGTAATGTACATGATACGCAAGTACACATTATTTTTTTTTAGTGGTAGGGGATGGTATCTTTAAAAAAAATGTCAGGAATACGCAGAATATTCTGAAATCAAAGAGATTATTGGACATGTCTGCTCAAAACATTTTTTTTTCTTAGACCAAATTAAAAACTCAGTATAACGTCATTTTGGTTACTTTGTTAACCTTGGTTACATTTGGTTACTTTGTAACTTTGTTTGTTGTTGAGGTTTTATTTATTGACACATCGGTATACAATGGTACAATGTAATGTACATATACGCAAGTACACATTATTTTTTTAAAAATTAAAAATTAAAAACTCAGTATAACGTCATTTTCGATACTTTGCTAACCTTGGTTACATTTGGTTACTTTGTAACTTTGTTTGTTGTTGAGGTTTTATTCATTGACACATCGGTATACAATGTATATGTATAATGCAATGTACATATACGCAAGTACACATTTTTTTTTTTTTTTAGTGGTAGGTGATGGTTACTTTAAAAAAAATGTCGGAAATACGCAGAATATTCTGAAATCAAAGAGATTATTGGAAATGTCTGCTCAAAACATTTATTTTTTCTTAGCCCAAATTAAAAACTCAGTATAACGTCATTTTGGTAACTTTGTTAACCTTGGTAACTTCAAACTACATTCGGTAACTTCATACTACATTCGGTAACTTCAAACTACATTCGGTAACTTCAAACTGCAAATGTTTAAAGTTTGTTACTTGCATCTGCAAAATTGAAAAAAAAAATGTGTTTGTGCGTCTTTGGCGAATTTAGCCGAAAAAGGAACTCCTTGGAAAGTTCAGCACATTTTGGAAAACCGTTATATATATATATTAAAAATAGTTCACGTTCAAACAGATAAATTTATGCTTGCATACATTTAAGGGTATTCTCATACTTCAAAACGTAAAGGTGAGCTGAGACAAATATATAGGATGGGACTCCCCATCCCAATGAATATCCGGATTATCACAATTCTGTATTTTCTAATTATTTCACCTATTTTTGCGTACCTTTGAATTCTGTTTTGAGATCGAGCAATGATTTCATGGATGCCGGTGAAGTCGATTGAGACAAGTCGGTCGATGCCATTATCCACGTATCCACGATCTTTAAGGGATTCGATGCTTTACAGGATCACTTTATCTCGTCCATTGTGAACTTGATTAAGTTGTGCCTATGGCCAAACAATTTAGAACTGATTGGGCGGTCTTACCATATCGTGTAGAGCTTGGATAAGAGATTCGATTAAGTGCCAGAAAACTGAAAACCGAAACCAACTTCTACGGAAATCTAAAAAAGAATTAAATAATTATGTTTTATACTGGAGATGGATATATCCAGTTTTAATTAAAATAAATTCAATAGAAAGCGTGAATTTTGTCTTACAATTAAACAAGACAGAAATTTCTGTTAAATTTCAGGAAAGGACAGTCCCTAAAAATGATATAGCATACATGCTATAAAAAGGCAAAAATCAGCTTAAAGGAAATATCATTGGCAGTTTAGGGAGTTCCCTGTAGCTCTACCCGCTTTGATTGAAATCCTTGTCGACACAGGGGATGCAAAATTTCCTTGTCTTTTCAATCAAATTTTATTGTCAACCCACACATTCTCAAAAGATTTTGATCGTAACTAGCTCCCTTGGAGAATTCACTAAAGGGCCCTTCGTTTTTTAGACGGTCAGCTCAGCCGACGTTAAGACTCACAAAATGATTTTAAGGTATCAATTCCTCTGAGGTATTTGAAGTATATAAGTCGTGTCATTTTTATCACAGATGTCTTCTGGGGGATGGGATTTCGATTATACAAAATGAAGAAACTATTTTAATAAGGGGGTAATGTAATTCCTTAATTTTTGTATAAGAAGAAATTTCATATTATGCCTCGCACCCGACAAGAATTAAAATGACGTCTATAATCTAGTCCTCAGAAGCAAATATTCCCTCTTTGACATAATTTTTAGAGCCTAATCATCCTTCACAGTAAGCAGCTGTCAGGGTAATTTTTCCGATTAACTCACTAATAAGATAGCTAAGGAAGAAAAATATACTTAGAAACGAAATTTTGCCCTGAGTCTAAATATAACATTTAGCTGTATCGAAAATGGATTTTACCGCCACCCCTAATGTGCAAAAATATATCCTGAACTGTATATAATCACTGAAATTGGGCAGATCCAAAGTAAAATCTTAGGAGGGGTAATGTGACAAGCGTGCCAATAAACATAATTTTTTTTGGGGGGGTCAGTGTGACAAAGGTGCTTTAATTGACCAAATTGACAAATTTATTCTAAAAAGAGTGAAAAAAGAAAAAAAAAAACAGGGAAAGAAGGCACCACAAAAACCTTGGGGGCCCAGGATCCCCCCGCCCATCTGGATCAACCATTGTCACTGAATTTTCTGTAAGTCACTCTTTTCTATAAAATTGAAAAAAAGAATTCAGGGCATATAAATAATTCAGGATATATATTTGCATGTCAAGGGGGGGGGGTGAAGTTCATTTTCGGCGCAAATAATTGCTGTGTTTGCATTCAGGGCGAATTCTTATTTCAAAGGTAGGCTATGTCTATTTCTTAGCTGTCTCATTAGTGAGTTAATTGGAAAATTTACCCAGCTGTCTTCCAGAAAAATGACCCATTAATCAACATAAATCTTTGTTTACTTTGAATAAATATAAAAAGTTGTCTTTTGAAATTAGTTTCTTATCTAATCAGTAAAAAGTTTATTTGCTTTTTTGGGCGGAGTCGATGGTTTTTTTCCCCTCTTTGTTTGCCAAATGACTCCATTTTTTCCCATAATAAGTATACTTCTCTGAAATGACAACGTCTAAAAACCTGTCTAATAAGCGAAACTGCAACTAAAACCTTTAAAAGCTTGCCTGAAAATAACTATAAGTAAGTAGCTTAAGTTAATTAGCCCCATTGCAAAGCAGCACCAGCGCCATTTATATTATAGACATGGATTGACTTCTTTATGTTAAACTAAGTTTTTCTGATGGAAATAAAGAGCGTCTGATGAGACTTGACAAAACTTATTGCTTCACATTTTATACAACATATATTTGCACTACAGGTTTAAATAAACTGAATGGTGATATTTCCCTAGATTTGTGGAATTCTAAGAAACTAGTGCCTTACTGAAAACTGGTCTTACTTGAAGTTTATGAAAAATTAAAGGTGTATTGTAAAATTTACTGGTTTCATGGGCGGTGGAAGACTATTGAGAGCCTTATGAGTTTTATATACCTTATAGTCTTTTATTTCCTACAGGGTGCTGACTTTCTGCTCCTCATCGTGTTTTGTTTTGCCCATTTTTGTTTTCAGTAAAGTGCTTATTTTTGATTAGATTAAATTCAATGCATAATTCATTCAAATATGCTAGTCAGAACCAATTGACTAAGGGCCAAATTTGAAGAAATTTAGAACCAGTTATCAAAAGAGTTTGGGAAACGAATAAGGGTAGAAACCCAGGTTGGTCTCCGAAAAACAAAGTCAACACCATTCAAAATTTCCTAAGAATTTCTTAAAGTATCTAGGACATCGGAAGTTAAATTAAATAGTTTGACTTGATGTTATGGGGAGTCTCATAACTTATATGTCCTTAAAATTTTAACAAATTGGGTATTCAGTTTTCAGTGAAGTAGATCTTCATATGCAGTTAGGCTGTTGTTACTTACAGGGTCACACCATTGACGCCGTTCCAAATAAAGTAACCGGTGACACTAGGACTTAAACCCCGTACCCAGGGTTTAAAGTATAGAGCGCTAACCACTCGGCTCAAATAAGTAGCGGGCACCAAACGTAAAAGAAGAAACTTTGGGTGAATATCAGCAAAAAATGGCTTAAACATATGGCACTAAATAGTGTGGGAACGTGCAGTTTTTCTTTGAAGATGTACTTGTTTTCTAAAATCTAAGGACTGTTAATTTTGAATTTTTAGTGACGAATATCGTTTTCAAATTTAACTGTTAGTTAAATATGGTTAAAAGTTAAAGTTTATAAAAGTTGTGCTTAAGTTAGTTAAAAGTTAAACGTGGTAACTCTGATGAAAATTTGGTACTGCCCTAAGAACTTCATATAGGAGGACAACTGCGGCAGGGCGTAAGATCCAGATTTATGGACAACGGCCTCTGTAAAGGGCTGCCTCGACCCTTTCGGGGTACCTGCAAGACTGGGAAACTTGCGGTCAATTTTTCCCACTTGAGGAGTGGCGCCCCTCGAGGAAATTATAGCCTAGTAAACAACACAGCACTCGTACGGGATTCTGATTATTGGATAATTTTCTGGGCTTGGTTTGTTTTGATGGGCGTTTTCGGGCTGAAAAACCTCTTCCTAGCTAATTTATCTACTATGGGCTGCCTCCCCGTAGTAGCATAATATTTGTAGGCATGAATATACAATGAGTCGGAGGTAATAGGCTTGGGACTGTCTGTGCAGGATTTCGACTCTTGTTGATAGAAGAGCATCGCCAAGTGCTGAAAACCATGTTGTGACCAAGATGGGCCCAGGATTGCACAAAGCCTCCAACTTACTGGAGGTCCCAGGGACTTCTTGCTGTCCGGTTCTAAGCCGGCTTAAGCGCTTCGGTGTAGACTTGAGAAGATATGTTGGTCCCCATCCTGCACTGGTATCCGGGATCACTGCTTTTCTTGAGGCCAAAATAATTTCAAAGATTTAAAGAACATGAAAATTGGAACTTGGAATGTTACGACGTTAAAAAATGACTATCGCATCGACATTTTGACTGACGAATCTTGACGGTTTGAACTGGATTTATTAGGAGTTTCAGAAACTCATATCCCAGGGGTAGGAAGCATGAAATTAGGTGACATAGAATTTGTTTACTCAGGAAGGAAGGATGGGGTACATAGACAGGGAGTAGGGCTCATGATGAATAAGGAAGCTGCTAAGTCTTGTTTAGGCTGGGAAGGTATTAATAATAGAATACTAATTGCTCATTTTATGACTAAAAAGTTTAGGGTATCAGTTATAGTAGTATATGCCCCCATTGAACCAACTAATGGAGATACTAGTGACTCAGATGAATTTTACTTACAGTTACAGGAGCAAATAGACAGGGTACCAGGTAGAAATATGGTGTTTTTGCTAGGAGATTTTAATGCCCAGGTTGGGAGAAATAGGGATAGATGGTATCCTAGCCTAGGTAATTTTGGTGTAGGAAAAGAAAACAGTAATGGCTATAGGCTTTTGCAATTTTGTAGGTATAACAACCTAGTTATAACCAATACGGTGTTTGGTCACAAAATGGCCCATAAGTTGACATGGTATTCACGTGATGGTAAGACAACAAACCTTATTGATTATGTTATTGTAAACAGAAGACTAGCAGGATCAATACAAGATACTAGGGTGTATAGGAGTGCTGTTATTGATGTTAAAAGTAAAGATCACCATCTAGTAGTGTCTAAGGTTAATTTAAAGCTGAAATTTCGGAAGAGTAACTCCCTCCCGGGAAGTTATGATGTTGGTAGACTTCAGGATGAAAATTTGAGAAAAAAATTCCAGGAACAGTTGAGTACTAAACTTGAGGGTTTAAAATTTGACAATGTGGAAGATGGATGGAATAATTTCAGAAAAACAATTTGTGAAGTTGCTGATGGTGTCCTAGGGAAGAGTGCTAAGACAGCAACTAGGAATATTAGTGAAAAAGCTTTAGGTTTAATAGAGAGTAGAAGGGGTTTGTATAAGAATTATCTGAGCGATAGGTCGTATGAAAACAAAAGGAATGTAAAGAAAGTGGAGAAAGCATTAAAATATGAACTAAGGAGATGTGAAATGGAGGCGATGGATAAAATTGCTGAGGATCTGGAAGATGCGGCTAGACGGCATAATAGTAAAATATTATACTGGCATGTTAATAAATTGAAATGTTGTGTCGTTTACTAGGCTATAATTTCTTCGAGCAGCACCACTTCACAAATAGGAATAGAGTTGACCGCAAAGTCCACATTCTTGCAGGTACCCTGACGAGGATAAGTTAGTAGGCCTACCGATCCGGACTAGTCCCAGTTAAAGATAGAAATGGGGTCACAATTAGTGATAAGGAAAAAGTTAAAGAAAGATGGGTGGAACATTTTGAGAATGTGCTAAACCGAGATACAGTTGCAGGAAAAGATATAGATGAAAATGAAAAAGTTTGTGATACCTTGGATGTGAAGGAAGATTTGTTTAGTGAGGAAGAATTAGCGACAGTACTAGAAGGATTGAAAAATAATAAGGCCCCAGGTGCTGATAGTATGATTAATGAGTTCCTTAAATATGGTGGCTCTGAGGTTAGGAATAAGCTACTGAAGATTATGAACATGATTTTTGAAAAAGGGGAAGTACCCAATGATTTTAGGAAAACCTTAATTAAACCACTGTATAAGAATGGTGACAAGAGTGAATGTCGGAATTATCGAGGCATTAGTCTGGTCTCTGTAGGTAGCAAATTACTGAGTAATATGATACTTTTTAGACTGAGACATGCTGTAGACAAAGTTTTAAGGGAAGAACAATGCGGTTTTAGAAAAGGTAGAGGATGTGTCGACCATGTTTTCACTCTTAGGTTAATAATTGAGAAGTCCCTTCGTTGTCAAACACCTTTGGTCCTTAGTTTTATCGATTATGAGCAAGCTTTCGATTCTGTTGATAGAACAGCGTTAACGAAGGTCTTATCGTTATATGGTATACCAGAAAAATACATTAAAGTGATTTGCGCTATGTACGAGAATAATACTGCTGCAGTTAAGGTAGGAAATGAGGTTAGCAACTGGTTTTGTATTAAATCAGGAGTTAAGCAGGGTTGTGTTCTATCCCCCTTTATATGGATCATTTTGATGGACTTCGTCTTAAGGAGCACAGGAAAGGCAATTGGAGACCATGGAATCAAATGGGGAGGAAGAAGGCTCCTGGACTTAGATTATGCTGATGATTTAAGCATATTAGATGAAAGTGTGAGCAAAATGAATGAATTTTTAGAGGTTTTACGAGTTCAGGGTGCTAAAATAGGCTTGAAAATTAATGTTAAGAAGACTAAGTCACTAAGGTTAGGAATAAGTGAAGATGAACAGGTGACCTTAGGTAACGAAAAGATTGATCAGGTTGGGAGCTTCAGTTACCTTGGTAGTATTATTAGTAAAGATGGTGGGAGCAGTGAAGATGTTAAAAGTAGAATAGCTAAAGCTCAGGGTGTTTTTTCACAGTTAAAAAAAGTTTGGAAGAATAGAAAGATAAGCCTACAAACCAAGATTAGAATATTGGAAGCTACAGTGATGACAGTGGTCAAATATGGCTCTGAAGCATGGACACTCCGAAAAGCAGATGAAAATTTACTAGATGTTTTCCAGAGAAATTGCCTACGGATTGTTCTGGGTACCCGGCTGACTGACCGTATTTCAAACAGTAGGTTGTACGAAAAGTGTGGTTCAATCCCGCTTTCTGGGGCTATAATGAAAGAAAGGTTGAGATGGCTAGGCCACGTTCTACGGATGAAGGATGACAGATTACCGAAGATTGTCCTTTTTGGCCAGCCGTCTGGGGCTACACGGAAAGCAGGTCGTCCTTGTCTGGGTTGGGAGGATGTCATAAATAAGGATTTAAAGGAAATGGGAACTTCCTGGGAGGGTGTAAAGAGGGAGGCTTTAAATAGATTAGGTTGGAGGAGGAGCGTGCGTAGCTGTGTTGGCCTCAGGCGGCTTGGTGCTGCAGTGAGTTATTAGTAGTAGTAGTAGTAGTAGTAGTAGTAGTATAAGAAAATCTTACAAAATCATAGCTTTTAGGTATGAATAATGTGTCGAGAGGGAATTTTTTATTTTATCCTTGGTATTTGAAGTACTTAAGGTCCGTATGAATGCAAGCTTTGTTATGACTTGTGGATAATTTTAAGTGACCTATCATAGACCAAATAGCAACTTGAGACTGCTTGTAGAGGCATTTTGTCTTTTTAAATCTTCTAGGCACATGGAAACTGTCCTATACGTTTGTAGGTTCTACTTACTACAATTAGACATATTAAAGTCCAATGGATAAATTTCTATACATTTCTGGGTACCCTACTTGTGTATTATGTGGTACACACTCAAGAATTAGCATCTAAAGTTTTGACAATAGCTGGTATATACCTGTCAATATTTGAAGAAAATTAGCTTAGGTTTATTTGAAATCTATGTTTTAGGTATGTCTGTATTAAATTCTTAATATGCAAAGAGTGTATTTTGGTTTGGTTATGTTTTTAATATAATCCGTTCTTTGCGCAGCCCCTACCATAATTCTTTGTTGTAGTTTTCATAATTTTATTACTAAGTATTGTATTATCATCATATTTTTGTAAATTTCATTAGGATTAAGCTAACTACACTCTTCTAGTGTGTAGCACAAAATACACAAATACCTGTTTCTATTTTCCTCAGTGTCATCACTTATTGCAAAACTTTCATTATTGATAGTTGTGAATGTAGACAAATTTTACATCTAGAATATAAATGATTCACGATGCTTCAAAGAAAAACTTATTTTATTCTCATTTTTCCATAAACTGTTGAATTTTAAAGAACTAAGGACATCACAATGGAAATATTGTTTGCCCCCTGAGCACATCTTAGGTCCATTCATGTCTCAAAACCGGTATTTCCTAAGTTTTTTTTGAACAAATTTATAAAGTGTTTTGGGCAGTAATTTCGTCAGTGTTGCCATATTAAACCGTGAAAATGTATAAACAAAAGTAATTTGTTAGATGTGCCACGCTCGTAGTTTAAACACTTAAATATAAACAATCTGTTAAACATTAAAAATTTAGAGGTTTTTTTTAACGAAAATCCCAAAAATCCCAATCCCTGTAGGTCCAATAATAATACCCAAAAAATGTGTTTTAGGGGCAAAAAATCTAGGAGAAATGTCTCCTTGTTTCCTCTGTTTCCTTCTCCGATTGGTGCTGCTGTCTGGTCGAGGTTTCATTTCTTAATATCCATATCTCAAAAGTATTATGTAAATAAACTGTATTTGTCTTAAACCAGTGATGTCGAAAATAGGGTCCGTGGGCCACACAGATCGATGTGACGGTTCGTTGTTGAACCAGCTAAATCTGTTTTAGAAATTTCTTGTTTTCATGTAAATCCTTTTGTATAATTCAAAAGTAAAAGCCAAGAAGAGACCAGGGGGGTACAATCGAACAAAACAATATCGGGTTTCTCAACCATTGTAATGTAAGGAACACCTGTCTGTGGAAGACTGAAATACTGGAGTTGCAAACTTAGGAAGACGCTTTCATATGATTGTTCAGTAATGATAATCTTATTACCCATCTAATTTGTTAGGTGAAGTGGAGGAAAAGAAAAATGAAGCAAGATTGACGGTACCGCTAGGTATGGCTCTCCTGTGCAGTCACTATTTAGATTAGTCACTGACACTGCTGGATGTAACATACCTGAGAATATAAAGAATCTCAACGATCTCGCTTATTGATTCACTGACTAAGCTTGTAATAATAAAAACTTATGGGGGAGGGGTCTGGAGATAGGTGAATGTATCCTAAATTTATTTTGATTCATGCTATATTTGTTAGGCACTAAACACAGGAAATTGTTTTGGGGGAGGCACTCGCATTCGTCAAAACAGAGGAAAACAGATTAGTTGTGTGACAGTTTGAGGGAAGTGGTAAAACACAAGATGTTTGAAGCATTAAAAATAAGAAATATTATAATATCCTGTGGGCCTGGGCCTGTAACCTCCAAATTCTGCATCCTCCTCAGTTGAACACCTTTCAAGCATTGTTTCTTCCTGTGAGCCTACTCCTGAGCTGGACTAGAAAATATCCGATTTTTCTGAAAGCTTTTTATTACTTTGATAGGTACTAACCACCCTGTGTATTAAGCATACCCATAGCAAAGCTGCTCTGTAGAACATAACCCGCTAAAACAGATAAAATCCCATTTTTTAAGCTCTAGGGATCAAGGCAATGAAACGATGGTGGAATGAGTGACCAGCTGCCACTACTGAGATGAGCTGAGACAATGCATTACTGGTGAAACTCTTTACCTCGTGATGACCTTCAGGGGGGGGGGTATTATTTAAAACATTAATTTTGATCACTGACAGGTTGTTATAAGTCAACAATCAAACTGCCTTGTTTCACTCCAGATGGGCAATGATGTCTCCATGATGTCTGGTAATGAATCCCCTACGGCAATGATGTCTCCATGATGTCTGGTAATGAATCCCCTACTTTGATGTTAAAAGGCGTATACGTCAGAAAATGGCACTGGGATGCTGCCTTGAGAAGGACGCTGCAATGACTAGAATGTTTATAGGAAAGCATCGGAAAGTTGCATAGGAAAGCATCGTTGACGCCTTACAAACCAATTGACCAGTGGGGGAGGAACCAAGTCTAAGAAAGTAAATAAGTATACTTGCTAATTTTGTC
The DNA here is from genome assembly GCF_032884065.1 of Artemia franciscana. Taxonomy (NCBI): domain Eukaryota; kingdom Metazoa; phylum Arthropoda; class Branchiopoda; order Anostraca; family Artemiidae; genus Artemia; species Artemia franciscana. Next base: position 42,027,318 of record NC_088875.1, read on the forward strand.
TTCCCAAATGAATTCTTTTTTCTTCGCAGGAAATGACGACAAATGCCCGTGCAATATATGACAACGTCGCTGACTCTCCCGACGAACTAGCTTTCCGGAAGGGGGATCTTCTTGTTGTTGTAGATCAGAACCCAGCTGGCTTAGAAGGTCAGGAATGGTGGCTCTGCTCCTTGAGAGGCCGAGAGGTAAGACGATATGTGCTTCATTTACCACTGGATTTTTGGCTTGAGTATCAAATTACGCAGATTTATTGTATGACTTGTGTGATTAATAAATTGTAGTAGAGAGCCTTTTTCTTTTGTTTTCTTTTTTTACGGCGGAGATTTCTGAGCAAAAAAAGGAAAGATGAGAATCGCTTGTGTGAGGTTTTAGCTGCAAAATTTATGTTAATTTCTGAACAAGCTATCTTTTTGTTTCAGACTTAAAGAAAAATAAACCCTTTCGTGTCAAGGTCAGAATAAAAGGTTGCGCCTATTTTTTGGTGTGCCTGAACAATTTTTATTACAAAATAAATACTAACTTTGCGCTTATATATTTTTTAGGAGTGTTTTAACCTTTCTTTTTATGTGTCAGTTTGTTTCTCAGAAATTTTTATTTTATTTCAAACTCTTTTATGTCAGTTCTGAGACTGAATTGCTGAGCTGGGATGCTGAAAAACATCCTACATTTTGGGAAACACCTTTTTTAAGGAGATTAAATAACAAAAAAAACAATTTTTTTCAACTGAAAGTAAGAAGCTACGCTAACACTGAAAATGAACAAAAATATTCCGTATTTGAAAGAAACTCTCTCCTCCTCAATAACCGGCTCTTTACACTAAAGTTTGACCTTTCGTCCCACTTTTTTTAAGAACGACTCCTGAAACACAAAGGCGTTTATTTATAATCGGGATCTGGTTTAAAAGCACTAAAAAGGGTATTGAGGAGGGGGCAGCTTCTTTCATACACGGAATAATTTCTGTTAGCGTTAAGTTTTAACGTTGCTGCTTACTTTCAGATGAGAAAATTTGTTTTTTCATTTAGTTTCTGACTATTATTCGAATCATGCCGGGAAATACCCTCCCCCTTCTGCTGTAACGTTTCTCTTGGAAAATTCCTTCGGAAACCTCTCTCCTCATGGAAAATTCTCGCCAAGGGAAATCCAACCCCATCGCCGCAGAACATTACCCCAAAAATTCTTTATTCAATAACAAATACTATATGTGAACAATATCGGCAAATTGCGTAACTTAGAGCCCTTTCCCCAGTGAATATGGTCATATTATAACCAGATGCATAGTTATTCGACCTTTCGACTATGCTTAATTAAACGGCTATCTTAAAATTTTGATCGGATGTTTTTGGGAAAAATAGTCGTGAGAGGGGGGCTAAGTGCCCTCTTATCTTTTAAGTCACTTAAAAAGAGACTAGAACTTTTAATTTCCATTTGAATGAGCTATCTCAAGATGCTCTAGGACCATTTTTTTGGTACGATACCCCTGGAAAAAAAAAAACAAATAAACACGTATCCGTGATTTTTCTTCCGCCAAAAATGCAAAATTCAATATTTTTGTAAATTAGAGCTTGAAACCTCGACAGGTGTGTTGTCAGATATGCTGAATCTGGTGGTGTAATTTTCATAAGATCACTTGATTATGGGGGTATTTCCCCCTTTTTACTCCTAGCTTTTGATCCTAGCTTACTCCTTTTTGACTCCTAGCTTTTGATGGGTAAATTGAAACATTAGGAACTTAATATATTTGGAATCATCATAAAAATCCAATTCTTTTAATGTATTTATTGGCATCAAAATTCCATTTTTAGAGTTTCGGCTACTACTGGGCCGAGTCGCTCTTTATAGTTCGTCACCACGAACTGTTTGATCAGTTTGGTGATTTTCAATTTTTCGTTGAAACTATATCTTATCTTATCTTCATAAAAAAAAAACAAATAAAACTGTTAAAATACATAAATTTAAAATAAATTATTAAAATTAATTTATTAATTATTAAAATTAATTATTAAATTTAATTTAAAAGCCCTATTGCTGCTTGTTTAATCCATTTCTTTTGAAAGCTTCTCAGCAAGATTTGATAAAAATACACAATTGGTAAACGGTATTAGAAAAATTAAATATAAGCAACTGAACTGCTTTTAAGAGACAATTGAATACAAAAAACAAGTTTTTTTTTAACTGAAAGTAAGGAGCGACATTAAAACTTAAAACGAACAGAAATTACTCCGTATATGAAAGGGGCTTTTCCTCCTTAGCCCTCCGCTCTTTACTCTAAAGTTTGACTCTTTCTCTTAACTCTACTTTTCAGAGCAGTAAAAAACTTTAGCGTAAAGAGCGGGGGGTTAGGGAGGAAAAGCCCCTTTCATTTACGGAGTAATTTCTGTTCGTTTTAAGTTTTAATGTCGCTCCTTACTTTCAGTTAAAAAAACTTGTTTTTTTATTTGTTTACGATTTTGATAAAAAGGGGGTGGAGGAGGAGGCCTAGTTGCCCTCCAATTTTTGATTACTTAAAAAGGCAACCAGAGCTTTTAATTTTTCACGAACGTTTTCATTAGTAAAAAATATACGTAATTTACGAATAAACTTACGTAACGAACTTCTATTTTCATATGTTTTTATTAAGTATATGAGGGGGTTCACCCCCTCGTCAATAACTTGCTCTTTACACTAAAACTTGAATTTTGTCCCAATTCCTTAAGAATAACCCTTCGAATCACAAAGGCCGTAGAAAAAATAGTTGAAATTACTAAAAATACTTTAGCGTAAAGAGCGAGGTATTGCGAGGAGGTGAACCCCTCGTATACGTAACAATTTCTGTTCGTTTTAAGTCTTAATGCTGCTCCTTACTTTCATTTGAAAAAACTTTTCGTATTAATTTTTTCATTATTTTTTAAATAATACTAGAAAGTCCTGCGTTCCCTTTATTGAAATTCTCTTCCCCCATGAAAAATTCCTCCATGGAAAGATCCTCCCACGTAACTCCCCCTCAAATTCCCCCCCCCCAAACCAAAAAAAATCCCCCTGAAAATGTCTGTACACTTCCCAATAGCCATTAGTATATGTAAACAACGGTCAAAGTTTGTAACTTGCAGCCCCTCCCACGGGGGCTGTGGGGGAGTAAGTCGTCCCCAAAGACATAGTTATTAGGTTTTTCGACTATGGTCGAATCCGGTCCAGTGACTGGATTTCGACCCGGTGACTTTGGGGATAAAATGAGCGTGGGAGGGGCCCTAGGTGCCCTCCAATTTTTTGGTCACTTAAAATCGCCACCAGAACTTTTAATTTCCGTTAGAATGAGCCCTCTCACGACATTCTTGGAACACTGAGTCGATAGTCGAATAAAATAAAATAAACACGCATCCGTGATCTGTCTTCTGGCAAAAAGTGCGAAATTCCACATTTTTGTAGATAGGAGCTTGAAACGTCTACTATAAGGTTCTCTGATACGCTGAATATGATGATGTGATTTTGGTTATAATTGCATTACTTTTAGGGGGTGTTTCCCCCTATTTTCTAAAATAACGCAAATTTTCTCAGGCTCGTAACTTTTGATGGGTAAAACTAGACTTGATGAAACTTGTATATTTAAAATCAGCATTAAAATGCGATTCTTTTGAGGTAATTTTTGGTATCAAAGTTCCGTTTTTTAGAGTTTCGGCTACTAATGAGTCGGATCGCTCCTTACTACAGCTTGTTACCACGAACTGTTTGATAAGGGTCCAAAAAGAGCAAAATTTAACCACATAAAAAAATATTTTATTCAATTAAATGGAAGGAGCACAATAAGCAGCATCTGCGAAAAGCTCATATACCTTGTTTTGGATACCCTGTTAAATTAAGAGTTTTTAATTTAAGCCTTCACCTTTGAAAATGATGATAATGTCAGAAGAGTTTATATTACTGTGAATGTACTGAGAAAAGTAAAAGAAAAAGGAACAACAGCAACAAAACAAGTTTTTGCTAAAAAATTTAACCGAGGAACTGTCCACTTTAATCACCAGGTGGTGTGGACTGCGCGTTATGGAAGTTTACCAACCGGTGCGCTTCATGGTAGAAGTGTGCCACGCATGGCGGAACAAGTGATGCTCTAAGATGCAATGAAATGACAAAGATTGGGCAGATCCTCGATTTCAATTTAAAATACTAGCTGTTTTTATTAATTGCCCCTGTGCTTCCAATGTTAACCCCTTCGAGTCACTTCTGGTCCGTTGGAAAGCTGCTCATCCAATTCTTTTGACTGAAGTAGCTTTGTTGCAAGAATTTAATGTGACCATCAATTAGTCAGACCGGATTCATGAAGCGGTTTTATTGACTAATAAACGTCAACCCAAGCCATGCCTTAAATTTCGGTAATTCACGGGGTGGAAACTGTGTCGGTTGGTATCCCACTGTGGTTTTGGTCAATTCTGTTAACGCTCTGTTTGTATAAGTAATTTGTATGTGTGTGAATTTTAAGGAAAACAACGCCTCTTTTCACAGTTCTTGTCCATGGAATAAATTGAATCCTTTTACCTGCCTGTTTTTGATAGGTGATAGTTAGGTAATTTTTTTTTTCATGGTCTTTTCAGGCAGAATAAAAGGTTATGGGCAAGTCACAAGGGCGGAAACTGGTGCTAGTGTCGACAAAAGAAGTCATGAACACCATCTAGCGACTGGTGTTTCTTGTAATTTTTTCAGTATAATAATATGACGAAATTAGTGTAGTAGTAAGTGCCTTATCTCAGTTTCTGAAAAATAACAATCACAAAAATTAGGAAAAAAATGCCAAGAAACTCCAAGGGCTAGATAACGTTTTTTTTTATTTTTAGATTTTAGTGCCAGTTTCCACTCTCACAAGTTGCCCATATACTTTGAGGCGGACAATTCACTCTGGTTGTAGGGGTTTATTTGGGGTCTGCAGAGCAAGGGGGTCTGTGCTTTCTTGAAATGATACTAAGACTCTTTCAATGTCTTATATTTAGTATTTTCTCTTTCGCTGTGGATAGTTCTTGGTTATACTGCTCAACTATATGGATATACAACCTATCGTTTTTAAGCTATTTTCTTCTAGTGTACGACCAGACAAGACATTTGGCCCTCCCCCTAAAATCTGGAAGATTAAAAGTATAATTTAATGTGAAAATCTTGGAGAAACAGAGAACCCGCAGAAAAATTTGCACCTGCTTGACCCCTACTGGGAAATCTTCTGATTGCGTCCGTGACTGTTCAAAGTACTTATTATTTGCTAGTTTTACCAGCTAATTTTGTACTTTTTCTGAAAATAAGAAAAAAAAAAAAAAGTTACTAAGGCACAGCTCTTATTTAATCTGTTGTCAAGTATCGATAGCCACTATAAGAAAAACCGATCCACATTATGTGGAAATCCCATTTAAAGTGTGAAATTTTTATTTGAATTTCCACAGCTTACACCACAAACTAATATCCGGAAATTTCCTCATCATCAGCAATATTTACCTTTGGTATTTAGCATACATCCGCAAGAAATTATATCTTTAAATTTCACGCCCATGCAATATGTACGTGTGTGTGCTCTTAGCTGCAATACTAAAAAAGAAACTAAAAAAAAGAAATATAGGACTTTTTTCGGTTGAAGAAACAATAAAACACATTAATTCTGTGATTAAATTGGTTTAGGATCTATTTACACATGCCGCTTTTGGTTGCGGCTTGAGACGAATAAAAAGTGGTTGGCTTAGTTCTAATGTTTTATCTTTGATATTGTTAGCCTATTAAACAAAAAATATGATAAGTGTATAATTATTAAGTACATAAAGTTACGACTTAACTAATATGCCATGTTTTTTGTTTATTGAAGCTCTGAACTATGTTGGCTTAAATACGTTTTTGATCTACATTTTTATGAAGTCTCTTATACGAAATTAGGGAAATAAAGGTGAATAAGGGTAAAAGAAGCTTTGTAAGAGAGGCCAGGCCCGTAAATATGATTTTTTTTGGGGGGGGGCAATAATATAAAAAATACAATAATTTGAATAAGAATTGCCCAGAAATTTGGGAAAATAAGTTGCTTTTTTGTGGGGATGGTTCCTCCCCTTACGTACGCTTATTGATTTTAATTGTGCACTGTTTACTGATGTTCGTACACACACCTTCTCACATTTTATGAGAGAGGAAAACAAAATTACCGGAAAGATGTTGTATTCTATCTGGATATTACAAAATTTTGCATTTTAAAACTGTTAGGCCCTCTGGAGGAAGGGCAAAGTAAGCCTAACAAAATCTGCATGAATAGTCAAAGAACCTGTTAGGTCCAATTTGTTTTTGGTATTTCAATAAACAGTTAAGTCTTTCTAGTTTACAAGTTGTATTTGTAACCTAACTATTTCTAGTATAAGGTAAAATTAGCCGTATTTTAAATTTTAAAATAAAAGTCTACCAAAGTCCATTTTTAGAAAAATTATTGATTCTGTCTGGACTCCGTGCTAGTACATACTTACATCTTGGCGCTCTTGAAGGGAGGTGGATTTCCCCTGACTCTTTTCTACAGAAAATAATAATACAAAAGAGCGCATGATTGTCCCAGATTCAAGAAAATTGCAATAGTTTTTTTGCATATAAATACTATTTTCAAATCCCCCCCCAGAAACTGATTTGTAGGCTTAACCTTCTAACAAACATTTCTGTGAGTGGCTATGATAAGGTACAGTAATATATCAACATTTTAAAGTGTTTGCATCATTTGACTATGAATCAGTCAACTCTAAGATAATAAATGACGGGACAAGTTTGGCTGACGTAAAATGTGCTTCCGGACGTTTTTATTAGATAAAAACTGGACCTTGTCAAATCCAACTAGACGCCATATCTCTAGAAAATGTTCCTTGCATTTCTAGCAACTAAAATTAAGTGTGAAACGATGCGTAGAATTAGTATGACATCTGGCGTTAATATGCTGGAAGGGCAAATCTGACGTAACCATTAAATCATTCTTATTTTATAGTTATGACTATTAAGATGGCGCCACGTCATGAGCGTAGATATTGAGGGATGGGCTAATCTTCTTCCCTTAGGATTCTACACAATACGTTTTCTTAAATATTATATTACTTATGTTCCCCTATATACAGAAGCCCTTGATGTCCGGATCGTTGGCTTGGTATCTCTTGCTATACGCAGTCCATAAGCTAGGGGACCTAGAAAGAATTAATCTATTGGAGGAAAAAAACAGCAAAGACAGAATCTATAAATATGGTTAGTCATTGAGAACTAGCGAGCTACTGTGGCTAAAACGTGCAATAAATTCCTCCATAAAGCAACAAGAGACAAAAACCAAAAAAGAGAAGAAAAATTGAAAAAAAGAAGTCATCATGAACAAACCCACACTAATACTACAACTAACTGCAGTACAAAGACGTCTAAGGCCAATAACTACTGCGCACGCTCTTCCTTCACCCCCAACCTATTCAAAGTTTAGCTCTTTACCTCCTCCCAAGAAATTAAAATTTCCTTTACACCCTTTTTTACAGCCTCTTCCCATTCCACTTGGGGACGACC